>NW_008752335.1:5886-99096 GCF_000715545.1 Opisthorchis viverrini
GACGACTTCTCAGATAGAAGTTTCACTCACCGGGTGAAGTTTATTCTTCCACTGAGCTCGTTATATCTTGTTCGAGCTACAAGATATAACGAGCTCAGTGGAAGAATAAACTTCACCCGGTGAGTGAAACTTCTATCTGAGAAGTCGTCGCTCGAGGAGCCAGTCAACATGTGTGACCACGTGACGTGCATCCCGTGGTTGAAGGATGAGCGGCGCTATATCATGTATAAAAGCGAGTTAACCACAGTGCTGATCAGCCACTCGTGGCCGAACGGTTAAGTGTTCAAACTACTAGCCGGGACGTCGTGCGTTCGAGACTCTTCGGAGTTTCGTGAGATGCGCACTGCTGATGATTCCCAATAAGGATGAAACAGCTGTACAGTGCTTCTCGGCTTTTCAGTATAGATTGGCTTCGCTTACAGGATGAAGTCACCACAGAGATCGCAAATCTTCTCACTACAAACTATGTGTTGTATTAGATTCATCAAACTGTCGATGCTTACAAGCGTGGACGGCCAAGGCTAGATGATTGTTGTTCACCACTACTATCTTTTTGCTCCAGACATGAACTTTCGGAATACCGAGCCGCAGTACCATAAGGAGGGAGACCGCACAACAGAGTGACTCATCACTTAGGAGCTGATTTATGACATCAAGCGACACATCAGGCCGGTTGGTCATAGAGTGAAATCACAACAATATCCGTGCGACTATTTATGAAATCGACCTGCAACTCATATGAATAATAGATACTCTTCAAGTGTCCACCACCGGTCTCCCCTTTCAGGTTTAATGAGGTAGGTTTTGATGCGGTGTGACAGTTGATCTACACGTTCTAAACATATGTTTCTTGTGCCCCGCGTACAAAAGCATTGTGTACTGGAGAGTGCTTCCGTGATTCACTAGACCTGACATGCGGACTACAATATACAAACACTCCTACAGTGAAGTGGGTGGATGCTGCCTGTAGCACGGCAACATTCTCTCTAATGGGGGAAGACCACCACACAACACCAGCAAGAAATTTGTCCTCTTTTGGCAGTTGGTAAGGAATGAAAAGAAATGGTGACAGGCAAAGAAACAAGGATATTACGTCCCAGTAACGTTTGTCCTATGACGTTATGTGGGCCGTCGTCAGCTGTCTTTGGGGTCATTATTCTCTTTTATTGTAACGAATGTGTTTCATCTGGAAATTTCACCGGCATGCAAACAAAAATTCAGAGTCTGTGTATCCCGCCAGCACCCTAATTCAGTCGGTTAATTGATAGGTTCGTTTGAGATAGGTTTTCACCACCAGCCTAGATAAATTTCTGGCGAATACAGACCGTCACGAAGAGACTGGACTTTACCGTGTTGTAACGGTTTGCGCAACTCAGCGACTCACTGGGCTTTATTGGGGAGTGTCCCCGCGACATTCACAGGGTCTCTCATACCATGGTCTATGGTTAGAGGTCTTACGAGCAGTCTCCTCGCCCTCCACGTTGGGGTTAGAACATGTGGCGACTTGTTCCGCAGTTATAGTAACGCCCAACTCCGCTCTCTTGTGAATGGGCTTTTGAGCCAAGAGCTTTGGTTGAGGACCCAAGTCGTCCTCCTGCATATGTGTGGGCGCCCTGGCAGTATCATGGCCCTCGTACAACCAGGACATTCAAAATTAACAATAATCTCGTGCGACATCGGCTGTCCCGTGATGCCATCCGTCGGGTAGCCTTATATGCTGCATACACCAATGCGGCAACAGGCTACTGCTGACGCTCCCCTACTCTCTCTTCCATATACATTTTCTTCCCCCTTGTTGATTCCCCCTGTGAATCAACGGTGAACGAGGGTAACTTTCCTTGTTTTCTGACTACTTATGAGTAACATGAATTACACCTGTTTATTATGACACCGTTTCGTTTTCTTGCTGTTCGCTCCCCCCCGCTTTGTCCCTACTTAAGGTCTGCTTATCCCTCAGTGAGTGATGTCAATATTTGTGGCCCATCTGTCACTGCCTACAAGTTCGCCTAGATTGCGCCTATATTTTGAGCGCCCACTCCGATGGAAAAGCGTGCTGACCAGGTATCGAACCCGGATCCTCCGGACGACAAGCGAGCGCACTACCAACTACACCAACCTGACGCACGGAGCGGCTAATTATTTTGTATTACCCATGTATCACGCCTGCCAGATAGCTTTGCCGAGCTTTGTTTTAAACGGACGAAACCGCGTAATCTGACCTCTGGCGCGACACGAGCGGCTGCGTCGACGCCGACCAAAGGCAGTCCTTCACATCCCGAACGTACTGACTCCTGCGCCGTTGCGGCCAATTCACACTGTAAGACTGCCCCTATATGCATGTCTCTACACCGCTTGGTACTTACTTGCTGGTGCCCCTATAGAAACCCGTGCTGCGTCAGTGACTACTTCCCGCTCCTGCTGATTGTGTCATTGTTGATTGTACGTTCGCTTAATTCATGATGCTTACTAATCCGTTTTCCTGTAGAACCAGTTCCTGTCAGTCTTCAATATATCATCTGCTGCCCCAGGTCTGTCTGCTCCTATTGAGTACTGGCTGCAAACTGCGTATAATCTAATAGTCGCAATCGTCCTGTGAGATCCTTAACCGTCCGGATCTTACACCCTTCTCCCCGCCCCAATAAAAATTCACTCTTTGTAGGCCCAGCACTTTGGACTGATGATTCCGTTCGTCATGCATAGGTTTTACGTGCAGGATCTGCCCACTGCATGGTCCCGACGGCATCAGGAATCTTCAAGTCCATACGCAAGCTTCGACAATCAGTCGATCTGACCGCCCTTAGTGTCCGCACAATGAAGCGAGCAGGATAACGAGCTGCTCCTGCACCCCCACTGGACTCGCGCGGCATCGACGTGTGCTGTATCTCAGCAACAAGAATTGAAAATGCGTGCACAGTGATTGCGTTAACCGCCCCGTCAGTCCCCACTCGCTTCCGGCTGCGCACCTATGGTTATAAAGAGGCGCTGCATCTGGATGTGCAGGGTCGGTATTATGCCATGTCACTGGGCGCAAGTATCCCTACTTAACTGGATACATGTTAATAGTCGCCTCTAAGTGGTTCTTCTGGTAACGTCTTTGAAGTAGTCTGACGAGCGGCAAGTTGATAGATGTGTTTTTCGTGTCTTCCTATGCCCCAATTGAATGTAGCTCCGACGCCGTCAAAGACAAATTTCACGACGCCCTGAATGCCCTGCTGCGGCGAGCTAAAAGCTCAGACATTGTGGTGGTTGTCGCAGATATGAATGTGCAAGTACATTTGAGACTCAATAAGAGGTTCGAAATGGATTGGACTCGGTACGTGCGACAATGGTGAACGATTGAGTCAGCTTTGTGGTGATCGTAGACTAATTTTATGCAGGGGCTATATTCCAAATAGCCAAAATCGCCATGCCACTTGGTGTCCTCCAACGGCAGGCTGGCCACAAATACACGTCGACCCAACTGCCATCAGTTACCGATGGCGTGCATCAATAACTGACCGCCGATCGTTTTGAAACACGGTTGTGGTCTGTGACCACGCGCACGTACGGAGTCGCTTCTCCCTACGTTTTATCGGGGTCACGTAAGGTGCGGACGAATCACCTGAAAACTCTAAGATTGGCAGAAACGGATGTCGGACGAACTTACAAGAATTATTTTATAGAGTCTCTTCCAAATGCTTTCCCATCAGATGTGAATGCATACTGGGACGAGATTGCCACCTGTTTGCATAGTGCCTATGGCAGGACCTAACCAGGCTCACTAAGGCACTGGATTTCAGACCGATCGGTGGCACTCCTCAAATCGCTACGGAATCGCAGCCGGTCTCGAAAATGACCCGAAGGAAAGAGTTATTAGACGTCAAGTAAACGTGAGCTTACGATCCGACCGTGAGGACCGAAGAAATGGAAGAGACCAAGAAAGTCGGTAATGCCCGAAATCTTTTTCGGTTGATCCGTAGGACCGGTCGCCAAAAACCACCTGTGAATGAAACCATCAAGCATCAGAATGGAAGGACCATCTCGAAAAAGAAAGAACGCCTCGACCTGTGGGTTAAATACTTCTAACAAAATCTGTCATGGCCACCAGCCGGCACTCATGTAGAGCCCCTGGAGGGTGTACGTGGAACATACGGCCTCCGAGGATTAGGACTGCATATGTTTACTCAAGCGCCACCGGGCTCCTGGTCCGGATGGCTTTCCAGCCGCACTGTTCAAAGATGTAAATGAAGTCCTCAGTCAGCGTTTATCCGAACTGTTTGCTCGCGTTTGATAAAAAAAGTCTGTCACAGATAACTGGGAGAATTGATGATAGTGCCAGTTTTATAAAAAGCGCGCCCCCTGTGGTTACCACAGGGGATCAGCTTGACACCGGTCATATCGAGACTGTTGGAGTCAATTATGTTTCTTCGCCTTACAGTCGCTCGCAAGGTACTGACTCGAGGGCAGCAAGCGGGATCACGGCCTGGTAGAGTTTGCGTTTAGCAAATCTTCACAGTTCTTCAGGTGCTAGAAACACGACATACGTATGAGTGACCCACGATTCCAGTATTCTTGAATCTCCGGGGCGCATTCGACCAGGTTGATCGGTCTGTTTCTCTTGGGACGCTTGCCCACCAAGGAATGCCCCGGAAGTTTGTGAACATCATGAGTTTTTGTGTTCTCACACTCCCGGACTTGTGAGAGTGTACAAAGAGCTCTCCAAAAGTTTCCGTACACAAAGCGGTGACCGTCACGGATTATCACACTCTCCGTTCCTGTTTAACTTCGCGATCGATGAAATAATCAGACGAACGTTGGAGGTTTTCCAATATAGTAGTGTCCAGAGAGACTGTGAATAAAATCTTGTCGATCTGGAATATACACACGACATCGTTTCCTTGTTCGAAGAGGAGGAGAAGGCGCAAATATTATTCTTAGGGAACTGACCAAAGTCATCCAGTCCTTCGGTATGCACTTAGAACCTACAAAGTGTAAGCTCATGCTCGTGGAATTCCAGTCACTGTACACGGCACTTACGATCCAGGGAGAGGTAATGGTAGTTCTAGAGCTTTTTACGTATCTTGGAAGCTGTATTAGTTCTGATCGTGGTATGACAGATGAGATTAACGCACGAATCTGCGAGGCTCGGGCCGCGTTTGCTAATTTGAGACACCTATGTCGCCAGAATGGTTTACCCCTGAATCTGAAGTTACGTGTATATCAAGTTACAGCAGTGCTGCTTTGCTGCATGACTGTGAGACTTAACCTATTCAAGCAGCGGAAGTGAGACATCTTCAGTACTCTGACAATCGTTGTGTCAGAACAATAGCTCGTATGAGTTGATGTCGGTGAATCCGTAAAGAGGCGGTTAAAACGCGCGTTTTCGGTTTCGCACCGGGCAATTCCATTGAAGAATGTCCCCGGCACCAGAAGTTGCTTTGGTAGGGACACCTGATGCGTATGTTGACCCATCGTTTGGCCGAAGAGGGTGCTGTTTTCCAAGCATAACTCAGAGTGGCGTAAACCGAGAGGTGGCCAACGCTTGACTTGGCAGAGGAGTTTGAACGGGATCACGAAACGCTTGAGTGGTGTCGATGCTACTCGCCTTCCAGGATGGGTACTGCGTGACCTTCTCTGTGCCTAGTTAGGGACACTACAAGTATGGCTTTCAGCCGAAGTCAGTGGCATTTTTCTTGTCAGCTTCTATCCAGATTGCCTGAGTGAATGTCTGGAGGTGCTTGTAAGTTGGAATGCTTGTGGTAAGCTAGCACTAAATCTCTCCACCGTTTACCTTTACACTTTACAATAAGTCTTTCAAATAAATCATGGTTGTACGCCAGTGAGGGATCGGATTGAACACGGTTGTCCTGCTGTCGATGATGACGATGATGCATACAGGTCTCTTTCAACTGGATTGTGAATTAAAACTCATTTCAGATTTCTGTCCAATGATGAATTGGTTCATTCGTCTCGCTGCGAAAATAAACTCGTTTGTGTCCCATGGATTACATTTCTTAATGTTGCAGCTGTCGGGGATGCAAGCACGCCGTACCCAGATATTAGATAGTTAGGTTAATCGAAATTTTTTGTACTCGTGAAATGCGAAATGATATAGTTTTCGCAGTCTTTAGGTTAACTGGCGTGAATTTAGCCTAACGCCACATAAAACAGGGGGCGTAAGATCGACAAATGCACCAGAATAGAGGTGATTGAAAGAAATTTTGAAACACACCTACGCAACCCAATTGGTGGAACACAATTAGCGTCAGCCTAGGAGCAACAAGCCCTTCAGCTTTTACCGAGAGTAGTGGAAACTAATATAGAATTGCATATCCATCTGGGAAGAGACAAATAATGGATTTTGAAAACAGATAATTGATAGTGGATCTCAGAGGGCGTTGTTACACAAGTGAAGTAATTGTCTTTATCTCATCTATGCGGGTGTGAAATTACGCAAAAGGCTGTTTAGCGCATTTGCATAAACCTGGGTAAGAGTTTTTTTCATAAGGCTACTTTAGTCAGCAGATTATTCTGTTCTTCTTACCATCCGCTCTCCGTAAACGAATGGCATGTGAGGCTATTTAAACACTGATTTCAATGACGTCACGCTTCGGCCCGTAAGGGAAGTTGTCCATATACCCCTCCAACTGAGCGATTATAACATAGGCTCGTTACCTTTGTTCAACTTGCTCTTCGGGTTGTCCTCTGAGGTACTGAATGTCCTGGTGGTTCAGATGCGTTAACTGGTTCAAGGGTTACAAGTGACCTGGAGCCGCACTGTATCCCGCACTTCTGGATCACTACTGATCTTCCCATTATCTCAGTAAACTTAGGTGTTATCCCGGTGCTTCCAGGAAACCGTCCCCACTTTGATTCTTTGATAACGGACGAGCCAAGATACATCTGGATTTCGCGGAAGTCGGGGTTACAGCGGTCTGTAAGGCGGTCGATTCTGCTAGTTCCCGTCTTAGAGGATTCAAACCACGAAGTGACATAGATCTCACCTCGACAATCGGTGGAAAGTGCTGTGCCGAATAAGCTGTTTCTCGTGTGCCGTGGTCACGGACTGATACAACTCGTAAACTTCTGCGTATATAATAGGTCCAAGGTAGCGAAACATCAACTGAATCCCTATGAACTACTCACCCTGCTGCAGTACGTTTGTGAGGATATCAATCTGAATATTCGGTCTCGGATGTCATTCGGTTCCCTTCATATTATTTCAATATTTTCAGATCCACATTTTTGCGTGCAATGAGGAAGAATATCGCATTGCTATGGTCAGGGTATTCTTAGCTTTATTCTGGAAGGATATTCACACCGGTATACACAGAATTACCGCCACACATGCCTTGATGGAAATCTCTGTTGCACACCCGAACACGGGTTTTCTAACACAGTCGTTGCGGATTAACAAACACCAGTTTAGATCAGCTTTGGTTCTGAGATGACCACTTCTGTTCGAGGACTCAAAGGCATCTTAGGTTAGTTAATGTCAGTGGCCGTATCTGACAGTTCTACAACGAAACGGAGCTTACGGTAGAGTGCCACATTGTCTAAGAATGAGAGTACGCCGCTTTGCGTTAATGCGTGTCTAATAATGATCCGGATGTGTATCATGGGTGAACCTCGCTTAAACATTTGTTGACAAAATTTGAATGTTATCAAGTTTGGCGTGGAATTACGTGAGTCACCAACCACATGAATAACCCCGAGGAACTCGTTATCTGAGCGCGCTGTTTTTTCAATTGACTTGTGGAAGCATATCCTGGTTTTCCGAAAACGCTTTTAGAACGGTGGCTATAACAAACTTCGCAAAGTAATCTACTACCTGGGTGGGCGGTAAGCACGATGAATCCGTAGATACGCACCGAATTTAATGTCACCTTAGTTTGAACACAGGAAACATCTGTGTAAAGTTTAGAAATGGACGGTTTTTTATCCGAAGCCCTGAAATCTCTCGCAACGTCACATTTTCTTGAAATTCTTTTTCGAAACTAACTCACTTTGTGGACGCTGCCGCATACATCTGTTAATTTATGTCACTTGCGTTCCTGTTGTCGCACTCTCCCCAGGTTACCCGCGATAATGCTTGGGTAGGTGGGATTCTAAGAATGATTTTAGCGACCTAGCACCAAGTCCCTTCATATGCTACATTTATTGTTTTAGTTCAAAGCTAAACTTCCAAATAAATTATGTTTTTAAAAGAGGGAAGCATCAAGATGTCACATATTGTGAATATGATGATATTGATGCTGGTGATGTTAGAATGCCTCGACGACGAATCGATTGGTTTAATCCGTTTAGTGAATATCAGACTAGTTACGTTCACACCATTAACAAGTCTAGTGTACAGGAGCAGAAAGTGGAAAAAGGAAATACGCCATACCGTTCTACACAATGATAACATGAACAAATATTACCAATTCGTGTAGTTATGGGCTTGTACTAATATTTCACCTAGCAAAAGAAACCTTCTGACCAAGTGTATGCTTTGTCTCATCCGTAGAGAAAATTGCCTTCGGAAGTTCAAGTTGGCTAAGCAGTTTTGGATAACTCATTGGTCAAGGCTCGAATCACTGACCGTGTTTCGAATCTAGCCTTGGAATCTCGACTGGTCCTTTTCAGTCTTGGGCAATACGGCGATCGCTCAGCCCTTGTTCGTCCCTCTGGCTGTATGACGGCTGCAAACCCGGACTTTTCTGTGACTGAAGTACCACTGCGATCACTATATTCTACACATGAAAAATTCCGCTTTGTCACTTTGAATTTCAGTAGAGCATTTTTGAGTTTGGAGCTGGGAAGATTTGACGTGTGAACGTAAGTGAATACCGCACCGCAAACTGATTAGTCCACTTCTTACACAATGTCGGTAAAATCAACGCACATTGATTAACGTCACCTACCGTCGCCCGCAATTCGAATCGCTCACCATGTTGTGGTAGACATTCTTAATTCTGAAGTATTTTCATTACAAAGAGAAATTTTATTAAATCTTTTAATGTGTTATCATCGCTTGCTGATCAATCTAGAAAAGAAAATCTTGCCACGTGCAACCCGATTCAAAAATTCGAATGTGGAGATCACAGAAAGTGGTGAAATATCAGAGCAGCATTCCACGGGTTTGAGAGAGCCCATCCAGTGCTTCCACTTCCAATTCCTTGTAATGTATTTTAAACAAAGACACTGAGAAAAAGAAATTCCTTGATTCAAAATTTCGCTTGAGCTAACCATACGCGTAAAGAGACCAACAAACTGGGTAGTAATTGAATACCCAGATTCGGAGAAGTTAAATCTATGAGACCCAACGATTCGTCAAATTTTAAGCTAATCTAGTGCAAACCCGAAAATTTCTCGGGTGGTTTTTGAATACAATAAAACCGTACCAATATTCCCATGGACCAAAGTTATCAGCAAATGTACGTGTGAAGCCAGGTGCTACGAGCAACCGTCTTGAGGGCTCAGTTTGCTGCTCTGTACTGTCTGAAGCGCGTGGTTAGTGGAATGGCCCACATTTGTATTTACAAAAGCACCACAAATCACCAATGTTCACAGATTGTTGAAAAAACCTTGCCCAAATGATCCACGATTGAACGAGCTGATTACGTTCGCTGATGATATACTGGTTAGCAAAAACTTTGTACCGCGGTGCTATTAGATCGCAATACATGTATAAGGTAAATTCCGATTTTCAAGAGACGCACAGTATAAAATTAAGGCAGGTGAAGCTTCAGGTAAGACTGGACAAGATGCGTCGTTGTCCGCTTCTTATTGCGTTCTTGTTCTGCATCTACCACGTTGCATGGATGGAAGCCGCCGGTGTCCACATTTAATCACCGATATTTAACAAGAAGCCGTAAATAACTGGGCCGTCCTTATTGCTGGTTCTAACACCTGGGTAAATTATCGACATCAAGTATGTTCCAACTTGTGATTTTATTGTTTTTTTTTCTAAAGTCCACAATGAATGTTTTTTGAAGGTAAACGATACGCTTCGCATATAACAAGCAGCAGTGGCCACCAAATCACCAGAGGAACGCAATTAGGAGCAAGCAGAAACTCACGAACAGATCGGTTCAGCCGATGACGGGATCTTAATACACATTTTGTTAAAACCGGAAGTGTGTTCTGCGGACAATTATGCTGTTTCAGAGCGTAAATGTTAAAGATTGGCAAACAAAATGAAGAATCATCTTGCAGCATCTAAATCTTACTTGTTTACTCATCCTGTGTTGTGCAGTGGACAAGACAACAGAGTTGATGACAACAACCAGGGCAGTTGTGACATGAGATCACTAGTAAGCGTTAAACACATACTTGAATTTGAGCTGTGATACTACCGAGAATTTCCTTATCCGCAAAAACCAACTAAACAGCAACAACGTATTGACCAGAAAAGTAAACTCTTATTTCCTCATATATTTCGGAAGCTGAAAATTCTCAAGAATCTTAAGCGAGTCAAAAATACGCTTTTGTAAACAGACACCGTAAAGCAGTTTCACTAGTTACGTGACAAAATTCACCTTCAGTTTGATGCGGCGTTTAGCTTTGAAAATAATGCGTTCGAATGCTTTTGAAATGACTGATGCCTCACCAAGTGTGCATGAACCTAGGCACCCCGGTAGCCTTTTTGAGGCTCCATGTCCACTCTGTCTGTTATCCTCCATTCACCTGTCATTTATATCTCCCTTCAGGCCAACGTTTTCCACACCGACCATGTCTTGCGTGCAAACCAAATTCCAGCGCGTAATATAATTACCTTCGCTTACGACGATATTGCAAACAATCCCACGTAAATATACCGTACAATGGTTGCCATCTGATAGTAACTAGATTGCAGAAATCACTTTTCTCTATTCGACTTTGTCCCATTTTTGCACCGGAAATTCGTGCGCTTCTGTGCGTCACTCGAGCTATGCCATAAAGTTTCCTCCCTTTCATGCCATTCCATGACACCAAACGCCATATGGCTTTGATGCAATCAACACTGCTGAATAGCAAGTGTTAACCTTGTTTTGAATGCCAGTAGTCTGAAATTAACAACATCGATACCAAGATGTCATGTGAGTGCATCAGGCCGCTAATGATTTGGATCGAGGATAAAGCGGACAACCTGGTAGTGTTAAAATTTGTAATAAAATCGATTGCTAGCACCAGTAGAGGAAACATTCTGCTGAATTAAAATGTTCGTTCTTGCTTCGAGTTTTCTATAAGCGCAAGTCGTTTACTGCCGAATCGAATTATATTCAAGGAAACTGGGTGAGAATATGCGCATATAATCTGTTACTAGTGGTGTTTGTCTGTTTCTTACATCAAATAATTACCTTTTCACACAAACTTGGTAATTTTCAGTGTTGTCTACCCACCGGGATCATTGTGGGATCTATATCAGCTAAAGCTAAATCGAGAGGGCGGCACGTGTTGTATGGGCGTAAAAATTCATCCAAAAACCAGACACATGTAAAATTCTTTCGAAAATACATTACCAGGGTTCAATATTTTATTCCAGAGATCCGTTCAAAGGCAAAGTGTTCAATGATTACGAGCACCAAGATGTCTGCAACGATGTGTTAATTGTCTACCGTAGAAAAGTAACTCTGTGATCTGGTGCGCAGCAATCTAATCAATTACTGCATCATTTCACCGTGTAACACCAGGTTCAAGTATCATGGCACCGCGTATCGAAACACATTGTTAACCGTAAGGCAGAATAATCAGTATTACTGCATTCTAGAACGGTAAATTTGCTTGAACGAATACTACTCATAAGTTCAGTAAGAACCCTCAAGCAGCCCATGACCGAGTTCACACATCTGCTTAAGGACTATCAATTGGGCTTACATGTATTAGCGGTATTTGTAAAGCTTAGTTCTCGATCTGAACGTTCGAAGTTAGCGTTCTTTTCAAAAGAGGTGTGCAGCGTCTCTGGCGGTGCCTACCGGAGCGCCATTGGCAAACAGCATTTAATGGACACTGAATCAGGTATGGCTATTTGTTTCAATCAGAGTTCGTCTTGGCAACCTGCCTGATCAAAATGCCACGCTCGGCAAACTCAACAACAATCAAGTTTTAAGTTTACATCATTAAGGGACGGTCGTGAAATTATTATTAATAAAGATGAAAAGAAGATTCATCTTACTGCGCAAGAATGTAAATGGGTGGTGGTGGTGGTGATAATCGCGGAGAACAACATTGTCACAGAAATTGATTATGCGTGATTTCCCGTTTCAGGAAATCGCGGATATCATCCCAAAAGTATTGAGAAGCGATAAGGATCTTGAAAAGCAAGGAAAGAAGTTGTTGAAAAGGTGAGGTCGCTTGGAGGTAGACATTGTTAATGCACTTGCTGATCTCAGCCAGCATTCTAGTCAGCATTGCAGCATTGCAAGTCAGCGTTTTCGGAGTTGCGAAACGCGCGGTTAGTATTCTCGTAAGTCATATGGCATATAATCTCTTTAAGTGAAACTCCCAGAAGACAGTTGAAGCGATTTGACTTACCCGTCATAATAATTCCAGACTATGGATTATTATTATATCATAGGCACCAATCACTAATTTTGCCGGAACCGCCGGATGTGAATGGTCGAATATCTGCTCAGACTTATACAACTTGGGATCGGTCGACTCTGGTTTGCTCGGATTGAGGATTTGTTTTTGCTCATTGTGTTGTCTCAACTATGAGTAATGGATGTTCGAAATCCAAGTTCATTTGCAGTGCTGTCGACTGGCTAAATAGTAGTCCCTCAAATGCGAATCGCCATTCACCGATAATGATCTGGCTAAATGCGAATCGCCATTCACCGATAATGATCTCAGCCTTTAGAATGACCACCTAGCCTTAGGTAACGACACACTTCATTTTCAGGATATTTGCAATGGCTTATTGACCGACATATGGCGGGAATGTAAGCGGCGGCCTACAGTGCAGGCCAGGAAACCATTAGAACCTTTGTTCACTTTCAAATCATAAACCCATCCGAGATAGAGGAAGAGCTCTTACTCAAACAAACTCAAAAAAAATTAGGCTGCAACACAACAGGAAATCAGAACGAATTAATCAAAATGAGATGCTAAACGCAGAAGTCGGAACGAGAGCCAATCAAATGTGGGGAAGGCAACCGTGACACAACGGAAATCGATAGCCGATCAACCAGACCATCAACAAATAGTCCTTAGTGGGAAACCACTTGGGTTTGGGGGAATGCAGACCATATGCAGCAACTATATTTTCAGACAGAATATGTTGCTTGGCATATTCTGGGAATAAAGAGGACAGTTGAGCAACCCCTTGATTAACGGATAATATCAGACAGTTATGGAACAACTGTGAACCCAATCATTTACACATGATGTCAATTCGGTTGGTGACGGAACATGATCAGCAGGATCAGAGAACCGCTGAGCATACGGCTTCGTGAATGTCCATGTTTGAAAGGTAGGTTCGTCTAACCTTGAGTATGATATTTTTGCTCAGTAGTGAATACAACATTGGGATATTTTCATAGACATATTAACTTGTGCTGCCTAGAACGTGATTTGGAAAGGGCTGAGTGTCATCGCTTCAACGACGAGATAATAAAACTAGCTAAATTGGAATACTGGCCTTAACCAACTTCATATAGTAAAAGCCCAAAAAGCTGCTGTATCGCGTGAAACAACAGCAAACCAACTGGCGTCCGAGAAATCCAATTTTCATTCCCGTATTAATATGGCCGTGGAAATATCATACTAATGGAAGTTAATTCAGCTGCTGATTATAGCCATTAGCGCGTAACAATAATCGGAACTGCGTGTTCGTTATTCGTTTACTTCCTTCGTGTCAAGTGCTCGACGGATAGCCGCACCAGCTAACCAAGGCCGTCTACATTACAACCGGTCCTCTGGTACTTATGACAAAACGCAAATTTCTGCGGAACGTTAAAACCGTTATTCCATTTCCGTTTCTGTTTTGTTGTCCCTTCCTATGCGCGAGATGGCCGCCAGATTAGCTACCCTCCAAGACCACCTCTATCTTCTCGCTTACTTGCAGCGGTCGTGATGACAAACTTTTCATCTATTACACTGGCCATGCTGCGGTTAAATATATTTCTCTCTCAAATGGACATGCAAGTTCTGATAATTTTTGTATTATGGCACACGTCTTTTCAAAACGAAGCTAAATTTAGGACGGAGTGAATAGGAGGATTGCCTCAAGTTGTTCCACATAAAACAAAGTTTATATTTACAACTGGTCTACACATACACCGAATGATGGAAAAGAATCTACGACGTCCGGACGTCACCCATTGTCAAGTTCGGTGGGGCTCGCTATCCTGATAATATTACATAGTTTTTGTTCTTACCAAGTTCAAGATCGCTCAACTCGCCTGATTTCCTGGGTTGATTTATTTACACTATTAAGAAAGCGTAGGTACGACAAACAAAAATGCTGGTCGTATTCGGTCACTCATGCGGCGTAGATGACAGGAAGACAAGTAACGAGTAACTTAAGGAAATTGGAAGGATAATCGACCAGTTTACTAGTTAACTTTTTCCAACTGTCTTACATCCTTGGAAAAAATTAGATTAAATTAGATACGTGCTTTAAGCGGCCACATTTGTGCTTGTAAGCATTCCCTTCAAAAAAACGGAAGGCGTTATCGAACAGATGTGAAATGCGATTATGCTTAACCTGGCCGCGTTTGTGCACGTGTTTCAATGCGTATCATTTGAATGAACTCCGACATAATATATATGACTATTCCTTCCACAAGGCGTTGTGCGCTCCTAATAGTATTTAGGAGAATTTTTTTGCCAAAAATGGCACGGCGAATATCACGCCTTTTAATACACTGTGAAGGCAGTACAGTAAGTCTGAGTACGTTCGGATGATCTTCATTCATTTTTGTACCTTTGTTTTTTGTGGCCCTTGTGTTTAATGCAGTGAACTCAAGCCTCACCCTGGAGCGCACATCCAGCAAAAATAATATATGTATATATGTGGACTTTTTCGAGTCGTGGGGTTGACTGCATCGGGAAGAACGGTAATAAGGGGTTAAATAATCTACCTATTTATTTCCGGGAGAACACAATTCGTTTAATTAGACACGCCGGCTTTTTTTCCAGTATTCCTCGCCGCTAATGCTGTCAGCCTTAGGAGCAGATACCACGAACCTCACAGGCGGCATTATAACCCGTGCTGACTGGATACAAGCTCATTAAGTCTTTCTAAGAAAGACGATGAATTGACAGTTGTCGGACAAATAATCCGATCGGCGAACTACATTCGACCCATTTGTTCACTTGTAGAACAAGTAACTCGAAATGCGCCAGCATGCATGTGATAAACTAATGGATAAGCCTACCCAAAAAGTGCCAATTTGGGGCGTTCTACCTTGCAGATATCGGCCACTTCTTAATAATGGTGTATTCATGCATTTCCGATATCCAATAAGCGTATGACGATCATTGCCAAACCTACATACTTGCGCACAATGTAGTTGTGAATGCGCACAGCCACGTTCAAAGGCTTGTCATTTACGACCAGTTCATTCCGTTGGAGTTGTTTTGGGATAGTTTCTGACAGCTACGTTACCGAATATTACAAAAACTGATTAAATAACAAGCAGTTCAGAGATAAGAAGAAACCGACATGCTGTATATCAGTAATCACGATCGTCGCTGCGTATCAGCGCATTTAAGTTGAGTAGCCGGTTGCGAATTATGAAATGTATTTTGCCGCATGTACAGAGCAACGATGCACACGTGGGAATGATTTGGCATAGGAACGTTTACGACGCTGATGCGACACAAGCCAACACTGGAAGAGAACAATACGCTAAATAGCGCTACGTGCTATCATTACAAAATTGCTCACTGTGTTGGTAGGTTGCTGTGTAATTAAATAAATTGGAAACAATAAAGTAGCTTTCTCTTCAGATGCAAGGTTAGCTTTTGAAGGAATGTCGTGTGGACAAACTTTTGAAGTCAAATTTTTCCAACGCGCGTCACACCGTAGCTTCATACCATTTACGCAGCTTGCGGTTTGCGTGCATTTAGCAAAACTGTCAATAAGTTTCTAAATGTGCTTTGTACAGCTTAAGCTACACTTGTCCGCTTCTATCAGCAATTTTGAAGCCGCCACCTATTTGCGAAATTTGCGCTTGCAAAAGTTTAAGAACGTTTGGGAACGGATTATAAGACGCCGCAGCTTTTTCATTATATTCAGAGATATATACTTTGCATTGAGCATTCACTTTTAGCTTGCCGCCATGTCAATTTCCTGATATCATTTTAGAATTTTGCTAAAACGCTACATGAGGGTGACTTCATCCCCCTTCATTGTAATAATCGAGCTGTAATAAACCCATCTTAGTTCTTTTTGTGAATTACAGTCTTGCTGCACAAGATCACGAATGTGAGCGCAAGGTGGAATTCAGTGAATAAATGCATGGCAGCACTACATGCATTCTTTATATGATCATGTATGCTTTACTGAACTGTAATACTCCCAACTTGAAGCGAAGATTTGAAACACGTTCGAGAGAGTCATTGGCAATAAGTTCCGAACAGAAGCGGACAATTGAAAAGTGCCCGTCTCTTCAATGTTCGTATGGTACTATCCCTTCAAGCCAACTGGCATTCCTTCCAGTCCTGAGAAGCTCAACCGCTGGACTGGATTTGTCGATGACTAGCGGACATACAAGGGCAAAGTTCACACTTGTAATTTATTTAAATTATCCAATCGAAATAATCAAGCTAAGAAAGCCACACAATATTTTATCCTAGAATAATGGTGTCCACCTAAACCACACGTGTTTGCACCATTCACAGATGACACTTTCCGAATAAGGAGACTTTAGGTTGAGCAGTTGAGCAAACGTAGGGGATCATCGTAGGCATAGACATTTGGTGATTTCCGGGAAAGATCCCATGCTGAAATTTATTGATCAGTTTCCTGTTTTCCCCTGATGGTAGGTCAGCTCAGCTTGTTACGTGGCTACAATGCCAAGTGTTTTGTGTACGCTTTTGAGGTAGTAAGCAAGAAAACAGCACAGATAGCATAGAACAACTGGAAACGTCACAGTCTCTTCAGTGTACGTATGGTGCGATCCCTTAATTTAGTTACCAGGAGCAAACTAGCGTTACTGTTGATTTTGAGAGGCTTGAGCCGAAGGCAATCGACGGAGAAAATCACTTGGGCAATTGATTTAAATAATCCAAATATTTTGGTCGACCTAGAAAAATTTTCATCAAGATATGTTATGAACAATGCAGATTTGTCAAAGTATTTTGGCTTCCTTGACTTTTCGTCAAAATTTGAACGCCTCGAAAGACGCGACCATATATATTTGGTTATTTTCATACCACAGCGTAGTGCACATATGATAGTGGCATGTAATGACTCCCGTCAAATTTTCGGAAACACTTATTTCCTGAAAGGCTGTTGAATATTTAGCCACTTGTCAGTACGTAACCTTAAATTAATACATTTTACGTAGTGGAGTATCTCGGACGGATGTTAGGCGGTAACCTGTGGTAATATTGAAAATTATTTCCCGGAAGAGATGAGTTGTAGCGTTCCTCTATCCATTTATATGTTACACGTTTGCAACATCAAAGGCGACTGAGCTGCAAATGCCGAATAAACATTCTACTGCAAGATATTTTTGTTATTATCTCGAAGAAGAAATTTCATGCCAAAATGCCAAAATTTCGTTCCTATTTGCTGCGAAAATTGGGGCGCATGTTTCGAGACCAAAACGTTCGCCACTCGACAACCTCGAGTGGTAGTCGGAATGACCGCATGTCTGACAGCGAGAACAGCTTTTATTCTTCGGTTCATAGAGTACACCTTAGCGTTCATGTGTTTCCGCGTTATAAGTTGACGCTCCTTGAATTCGGAGACTTTAAAATGAGTAGTTTGTAAAGATAGCAGACTTATATAGAAATCTAGATCACAGGCATTTGATGGTTTTCGAGGCAATGTTATCGCGCAAACAGAAGGATCCCGTTTTGGAATATATCGGCCAATTTGCAGTATGCTTCTGATGGTAGCTCAGCCTAGCTTTTCAGGTGCCCGACGCTCCTTAATTCGGAGACTTCAAAATGAGTAGTTTGTAAAGATAGCAGACTTATATAGAAATCTAGATCACAGGCATTTGATGGTTTTCGAGGCAATGTTATCGCGCAAACAGAAGGATCCCGTTTTGGAATATATCGGCCAATTTGCAGTATGCTTCTGATGGTAGCTCAGCCTAGCTTTTCAGGTGCCCGAAATAGCACATGTTTTGTGCACCAATAAAAATCAGAACAGATACACGACGATGATTTCGTTGTTTTCTTGCCTCAAATCGCAATCGCAAATGGCCTTACGTTGAAAAATTCTGAGCCAGAATTGAGGAACTAAATAATGTTCAGCATCCACCATAAAAGGTCGAAGACTTATGATGTCGGAGAATTGGGAAATGAAATTATTCTAGTTAATTTATATTTCAATTAAAGTTACACGACAAATTATTTTAAGCCAAAATTTCGAGGAAAAGTTTTGTACTGTTTTTTTCCTACGGACTTGTAGCGACAGAAATGTGCACTCAAGTGTTCACAGCAGCACTAAGAAAAAAGCCCGTCATTTCAGTACATCTAATACATCGCAGACCCGGTAACGCCCTGTGATTGAGAGGGACACTGTGGAAAGCATATGATTCATATAATTTCTTTCATTATCTGGAAACATGAAGAAGGCGCATATGGTGCAGGCACTCTTCATGCTACCACACATAAATCAACACAAACGAGATTTAGCTGTGTCACACGCAGTAGCCATTGCGGCAGCCAGCTAGAAGAATGAAATCAGAATCTAAGCGAGCATTATGCCATTATACCACAACCTCATATGGCCGTTCACAGATTATAATCAGAAGTGATTCAGGGCCCTGGAATTGAACAGAAAATAGCTGAGTACATGAACGCCTCATACGAAATGCTAAAACGGCCGTGCAAGAACACACGGGGGCAGATGAATCATAAAGCACGTGTTTCGTTAAACAACCCACAAACAATTGATATTCTAGGTCGAATTCGATTTCGTCGATATATTATTTTAGGGAAATTGGCGCATTTTGGTTGGACCAGTAGGAATCTGCTAAAAAAATGTTTTTACGTCGTGTCGTACAAGCAAAATACGTTAACCGCACAGAGGAAATTCTACTACTGTCCAAATATGGGGCTACAGGCGACATTTGCGGTGTTCGGGAGCCACAGTAAATTCAGACCTATAAACGAGTGCATTTTGGGGCAATATATGGTATTATCCAGTTACCGGGTGGAGCTGGTTGATGGTAATTTTGGTACATATTTATTTTTCCAATACCGGGAACATGTCCGTCAATGCAACGATTCGTTCAGCTGGGTATCGTGGACTACGCATATAACACTACAAATCCACTCATAGATTTGGTCCCAGGCATTTTACATGAAAAAGTCCCTTTTGTGATGTACGCCATGCTTTGCTCATGTGCAGGATTATCAATAGAATGTGAATTTTGAGTGCCTGTCAAACACTTCTGCTGCCAAAATAGATGGCTTGTTGAGGGTACAATGGAAGGTGTATCGTTTTGAGCAACAACTCATTGTTGGTTACCATCCCCTCAACGTTTATCTTCGACCACTTTACCAGAGTTTGGTTACCATCCTTTCAACGTCTATCTTTGACCACTTTACCAGAGTTTGGTTACCACCCCATCAACGTTTATCTTCAGCCGCTTTCACAGTCCGATTACTATCTCATTAATGTTTACCTTCATCCACTCATATAATCTGTTCAACGCATGCACACCCGCTGTTTCATTCCTGTCCGCATTATGACGAACATGCGCCGTTCACACAGCGCCTTGACCAGACCATTTCAAGCCGACGCACGACTCACTGTGCAGGAAAAGTCTGGGCTCGAAATCGTTTTGGATTAAACGACAAAGAACAGGCCAGATTTCAACACACTCGGTCAAGACCCCATTCAATTCAACGGCGTCCCACAAACATTGGCTGCATCGGCTACAACTTATCAGACGAAGAACTCGATAAGTCTCATACTTCTTTTGTCCATTATTCAGTTGTAATTTGTGTCTCTGGTAGCCACTATACATAACTGTTTATTGTTAGTGCTATTTCACCTTCTGATATTACTTCGAGTAAAAAGACAATAGCACCTACATCATCACAATATGCACATATTTAGCCTTTTCTATTGAACTGTTTCCAACAGATCGGCATCATTATTAAGGAATTAAGGGCAATGCGGTCGTTGCTAAATATGAATCTGTGACAGTTCCCAATTAATTACATCTGCGTTTTCTGGCGTTATGCAAAGTAACGCCAAAAATACAGCCGTGTGGAATGGACTTGCATTTAAAATGTCTAATTAGTAATAATATTTCTGGCGACGGGCACCGTTTGTGCAGGATCGTGGAGGCTTTTGAAAGCCATTGCGCGGAATCATGGGTTCAAAACTTACCTGACTGACATTAAAGAAAACCTCCAAATAGGCATCATAAAACCAGCCGGTCGCTGAGCTAGAATGCACAAGACGTAAGGAACCAATTAAGTGCAGAACCAAAAACGAACCGGAAAGCGTACTCGGTTGTGCATGCATCTGATTTTAACTTTTTATAAAATATTATGTCGGAAGTAAAATAGTACCACAGGATGGACGGTGAAATTTTACATCTTTAAAGCAACAAATAATGTTTCGCCTTAGGCAATTGCTAAGCTTCACATTTGGAAACTAATTTCAGTCAGAAGGCGGAAATGGTGCAACATCTTTGAAAGTTGCGGGAAACCAGCAAATCGCTCCTGATTTAATGTGTATAATCATAGACCCACCTGGCACAATTTCACCGTGACCTACTATGACTTTTCAATTACTTAAGTTAAGAATATTATGGAACTTAAGACTGACAAAGAAGGATGTGCTGTGTGAATATTTCGGAAAACGTATGCCCAAAGGTGATGTAAATAAACGCACGCAGGGCAAGCTTGAGTTGCCCAAAAAAGGACTACTCGTCTGCACGCAGTCCGTCATTTTTTAAAGTCATAATGTTTGGAATATCTCTACAATTTCCACCGAATAAATCTGAATCCGTGACAACCCTTTGGTATTTGTGGCATGTTTACGCATCGGCGCTTTCAAATGTGCCAGTTAGTGAGTTTAATGATCTGAAATTCTGAAGGGGGTGGTGGATTATCAAAGCTTAGACTTCCAGGGGGTGCCTGCCTAATCAGGGATTTCGATTACATATTTCCCTAACAGTTGCAGAGCGAACCCCTTGTTCAAAGGCAGATAAATCTGAATACCTCTCTGAGCTCCAAAATACTGTGCACATTTTTTAGAAGGAGGCCAGTTTGAGGCTGCTATCTGGCACCTCATATACTTTAGTTTTACAGACACGTCGACCTGGTTATCTGGTCGGTAACGACCGAATTCCTGATAAGGCATTCTGGAGTTTTCATAATTTTGTGTTAACTTGGCACGAAAGAATCCACAAATTAAGGTACCTGCGGTGATTGAACCGCAAAAATATATGAAAACGTTGACTGTAATTGAGGTTTTGGATTTTCCGTGTACGGCAAAAGAGGGATGTGCTATGTGAATATTTTGAAAACGTATGACCACAGTGATGGGAACAAACTGGATTTGCTCAATAAGGATTACCTGTCTGCGCTCAATCCTTCACTTTGTTGTAGCCATAATTTTTGGAATCTCATTAAACTTGCTGCCGAATTAATTTACCCTGTGGCGACTTTGTGGTATTCGAGGGATTGGTACGCATCGGTGCTTTCAAGTATGCCGGTCAATAAGTGTAATGTTCCGAAATTCTAAAGTCACTGATAGATTATCGAAGCTCAAGAACACCAGGGGTGCCTGTCTAACCAGGATTTTCGATTACTTATTTTCCAAACAGTTGTATAGCAAATGCCGATAAATCTGACTTTTTCTTCAGGTCGAAAATTGTGGGCATGTTTTGGAAGAGCGCAAACTTTTAAGGCATGAAGGCTGCTACCCGATACCACATGTACGTCAGTCCCACAGGTCGGCTTACCTGGCTATCTGGTTGGTAACTGCTTAATTCCGGAAAAAAAATTCTGGAGCTTTCAATATTTGTATTAAGCAGGCATAAAACGAATCAGAA
Organism: Opisthorchis viverrini; assembly: GCF_000715545.1. Lineage (NCBI taxonomy): Eukaryota > Metazoa > Platyhelminthes > Trematoda > Opisthorchiida > Opisthorchiidae > Opisthorchis > Opisthorchis viverrini. Next base: position 28,032 of record NW_008752335.1, read on the forward strand.
ATTTATGTACCTGCGTTGACTGAATTGCAAAAAATATTGACCCGTTGACGGTAATTGTGGTTTCGAATTCTGCGCGCACGACTCAGGAGTTGGTTGGTAATGCTTAATTCCGGAAAAAAAATTCTGGAGCTTTCAATATTTGTATTAAGCAGGCATAAAACGAATCAGAAATTTATGTACCTGCGTTGACTGAATTGCAAAAAATATTGACCCGTTGACGGTAATTGTGGTTTCGAATTCTGCGCGCACGACTCAGGAGTCCGCCTCCGTCAGATTCCTGTTTTACACTATCAGATATGCTATATTTGAATGAACTAAACATGTGCATTGTCTATATTACACCTTTTTTCAAAAGTAAAATGCACTTTCATCACTTCCACCTGGAATTTTCTTTACTCAGGAACTCCCCGTAGATTTGTCTAATGCATTCGTGTTATTCTGATGCTTCAGTGCGATGAATTAACACTTAACATTATATTATGTTATCACAACTGTGACAATCACTTTTGTTTATCATTATTTCTGAAATCCCAGGAAATGTGCATCCCGATGCGCTAAAATCTGACGCAGTTATTTAAATGTGAAATTTTAATAAATTCGATGGACTAATTGAAAGAAAATGGCTAACAGAGTACTCATTCAATACTAAATTTAATGACCGGCTGCAGATATCCGAAATCCAGATTCACGGATCAAACGTTTTCCACCTGTTCATAAATATATTTGTCCTCCTGTAAGGCAGTGTACTTAACATATTCTCAAATATTTTGATGGTATTGGGACATAGGTATTGTTGAACAACCTTTTGCACATAGATGCTAGATATTTACAGAGCGTGATAGAAGGTTAAAAACACAGCAACATGTTCATGCGGCAAAACTCACCTCCGCTTTCCCTGTCAGCTGACACTAAGGGAATTAAAATGCAAGCATCAAACGGGGGACAACACCAAGAGAGCTTACCATCCAACTAATAAGTCCACAGATGAGAGAAACCGGCTTAATGATGGTGTTGTAAAATGTGCTCATTCGTAATTGATCTTCATCTGGATAACTTCTAAAACGACGTACAAAATTTTCCCCTGTGGATCACAATATTCCTGGTAGGCGAATGTAGCGCATCTAAAGGACGCCGTAACTGTTGTATAAGCAAATGTACAATGCAAATGTATAAGCAAATGTACAGCCGAATGTTGAGCCATCATGTTGCATTTTTGCGTCATAACTCTTTCCGGCAAAGACACTGGTAGAAAGTTTAGCGCTGCAAATATTGTTATGAAATACTAATCTTACTCGTAGCTTCAGAAAACATTTGGCAATCAAAATAAAGCAGCTTCTTAAGGTGAACATCAACAAAGATATTTTTAGGTTAAGAAATCAATAAACACATGTGGAAACAACACTTGGAATGATCGTGTCTTTCGTTCGCCAAGAAACACCATGTTTACGGTGAACACGCTAACTCGAAATGCCTACTAATTTTGAGCCCAAGAAAGCAGTTTAAAAATGTGCTGCTTATCAAACGGATTGTTTTCTTTTTTGGATGCACATCAAATAAAGGGACAAGGGAAGGTAAAAGAATCAAGAAATCCATACCCGATATAACGCGGCACTTGTGAACTTGGAGAATCTGTTTGCTCAGATAATTTGTTATCGCCTTTACTAAGATGCGCCATACCAATGATTCGAAAATGTGTGAATGCCTAACGGTGATAGACTGCCAAAATTTTGGTTTAAATAAGTCAGACATCATCTATTTATGTGACCATTCGAGGGGATTAACCGCCTCTTAAAAGAACACAGCTTGTTCAAAGAGGCCGGATTAATCCTGTTGGCGATTATTACACGTCTGATTAGCCCATTTATCTTAGTGGAGGTACAAAATATCAATTGCTTTACTGAAGGATACGGCAGAAAATTGAACTTGTGAGCTTAATAAATGTGCCGACAGCAAATATTTATCGGGAGAAAATCGTCACTTCGTGATAGATAGTTGAAACTGTAAGTGAACTGGTTGAAAGCGGTGAAGTTAACCCCATGCCATTATACTTTAACCAGCCTTTGTCTGTGCTTGCATTCGTATATACACTCTATTAGCACAAAATACAGGTCTCACACAGGAATTACCTGTAGTCCACAACCCGATATAAAAATTTGCAAAATCTGCTTCCCATATTATCCAGTTCCACATATGTTACCATTAGACACCCACGTCCAAACAAATGTTTGTACACAGACGCAGTAAACGGTCCGCAGATTGGTAACCAGAATTTAGAAGGTAGGAGAAGGAGCAAATAATTAAAAGGTTAGCATGATGGAATGTGTGAAATGCATTACACGATTTTTATATGGCAGAAAGCTTATCTCCGCCTTCACTGTTAGCTAACCTTATGGGATTTACAATGCAAACGTTAACCAAAAGTAGGGTTCGCAGGTGCTCGTTAGTTTCCGAAGTTAGGAAATGAGATAACGAGTTATTTTGTGTAATTTCTTGATAATACATTCGGAGTAATCGATTTACACTGCATAGTTTCAAAAATTAACATAAATTGTTTGTGATGTTCCACGGATTGACCTGGCAGCCTACAGTTGAATGTGCACATAGGTATAATTTGCCACGAGCGCAATGTATTATTAATAAACCGGTTTGTGTGATCTGGCAGCGTTTTCATTTTTCTAGGGTACGATGGCTTCATGGCAGTTTTCAACAGCTAATAAGTGAGCCATAATCTGATACTCGACGTTACGCAAGATACAACCCTTATTCCCTGCCATGCTAATCAGTGGGTGTGTAGGAACCACATATTTGTGCGTACACCGGTGGTTTGTGACAGTTGTTGAATAATTAATTAACCTTGATGCATGGCATGGCGTGTTCAAAAGCGCCCACACGTTCGTTGTTGAAGGTTTCTCGCCATGTATCGTCCACAAAATTTTGCATGGTGCACAAAATCTCGGGTTATTTATCGGCTTTACAACTGATCATTTTACACTGACAGCCTCCACCCTTTTTTTCTACTTCCGTACGTTGAGTGACGATTAACGTAATGCAATACGTTTCCAACATCCCTTGTAATAGGTTCCTGGGTAACGCAAAACAAGCTGAAATGATTAAGAGGCAACTCACATCATTGGAACACGTAGAAGCAAACAAAAATGCATCCTAAATTAAAACACACGGTTTATTTCGTAAAGGCGGATTGATTCACAGGCCAAAGAGTAATCAAACAGGTAAGACTTTAGTTTTCTCGTGTTTGCTTTTCGCAGATGCGCTCTTCATCCCACGTGCCGTTCAAAATACTATAACCATAAGGAGAAAAATGTATATACAAGCAACACGCTGATTCACTCCTGCCTCAAACGATCACCGAATCTCAGGATGGTCGGTCGAGTATCGTCAGGACCGCGCATGAAACGACAACCTAGTGCGTTGCGCGCAACTGTATTTGTCCTGGCCCGCGTAATGTTTGTCATTCGCTTCACGGTATCACAAACTTACACACTCGTCTTTAGTGTCATTCATTATCACTTACCTGGCCTACGATCCTGTGACATAATTGTTGATTTCTTAAATGGTTGCTGTTTGCTAATTGAGATAGGTGCGGAAAAATTCGCTACAAGCGTTAGTCTTACTACAATCTCTTAAGGTTCCGTCGTTGTGAAATCAGTATTCACTTCGGTCACTTCGGTCATCTAAAGGAGTCGCTTCCGTCATTACCATTTTATACGCCGCATAAATTCTCCCATACTCTGACGCACCTAGTCAACAGGACCATGGGAATGAACCAAGGGGTGCATCGATGCTGCTATCTACCAAGTAAGCACTTGAAACACAGACCACCTTCAAGACTAAGCATATGATTGTCGGGTTGTTTATATTCCGAAACTTGATGAGAGTGCGCTTTTAAAGTAGGAAATAGTCAAATGTCTAAAGGAACTGGCATCAGTCTATGCAATCAACCCAATAGTTAGACCATACGCGTACATTACACAGAAACGCGCTCATAGTTTTCATGCAAAAACTTTCCTCCGTTTGTGATCGCATGCAGAGTGTGGATTTCAGACTTTTGAGTTTTATACTTTGTTTCAGCCGTTGTTAGACCGCTTACAATAAGCTATGCGCTTGTGGCGTTTCGTACCTCTATTTTGCTTTCCTTAAAACATCACGTATATCGTTTATTGTATAATCGTTTTCTGTTTCAATACGAAAAAATGCAATAGAGCGCCATTGAGCATATATACCCAAACTGTAGATATATATTTTCTATATATCATCCACTCACTAGACTTCGTAGCAATTCTAGGTGGACAGCGCGCCAGCACGTTAAGTTTACTAAACTGGTTAGCCAGACTATGGAAAAGTTTCAAAAAACTAAGAGTGGTAGCCAAATTTCTGCAGATTCATTGATTAAACCATTTGGGTAACCAGGATTCCAATACAGAAATCAATGCCGTGGTTTAATTTTGGTAAGTTGATGACACAAGCGGTTTGCTTTTATCAAACACGGCTCTAGAGTCCGGTATTCAGGGGGCTCAGAAGTGAGACATACTGCACTGTGTTCACCTTCAAAAACCATGCATCTTCTGTCGTGAACGTCCCTGGAGATTCACTGACTCTACACATTCGTCGGTCATCCAAGAAAATGTTACAGACTGGCTCCACGAATTCCGCAACAGATCGCACCTCTCCAATAAAGGCAAAGCGAAATTCTAAGAACATCACAGGCTACTCGCATTCCTCCCCATCAGTAATGCCACCGGTACACTAGTAGTCGTTCAATTCGGATCATAGGATTGATTCGTGTGGGTGAAACCTTGCGTCGCACTAGATCCACGTGCGGAGTAGTCTGAACAGAGCGAATGAGTACGCATTTTCCATCTTTCTGCTTCGTGAATAAGAGCCTACTGAGGAAATATTTCAGTGATCTGTGGTAGTTAGAACTTAGGTCAACATAATGTATTTTTCGGACGTGTTTGCCAGCTCCATCCGTAAAGGCTATAGGGATGTGATTTGAAAAGATGGTTTTCGTAGATTACCTGAAACCCATTTTCTGTTACCAAGTAACAAATAGCATGGGGAAGTATTTAAATGCACGAGTTACATAATGGATTTCGTTATCAGAAAACATAAAAACGCGTGGCTGCTAATCACAGTTCGACATGACGCAGAAAACAGTATGAATGGTTAAAGCTTTTGTAAGAAACGACAACCATTTCATGCCAGATCCATGTAGACAGTAGCTCAAAGCGTGATATTCTGCAGCAGCGCGTGTCCGTTTTCACATGACAGTCAGAAGTTGTTCGTAGTCCTGCAGATAAACTGGAAAGAAAGAAAGCACCCCTGTATTTTCAATATGTTCAAACGCACAAGCCGAATAAACTGGTGCTTGCAGGGCAGCCTAATATTATGATCATGTGGCCATGGATAAAATTGGCTGGATAAGTTATTAGCGGAATAATCCGTAAACCGAGGTTTCCCAAGCAGCTGATTATGAAAAATAAAGTAATTTTAGGGCAAACCATTCTGCATTGATACGCCATGGAAATGAAAACAAATCTGCTGAGATCGCTGAATAGAGCAGACAGAAATCAATCCACTCACATGGTGGAGGATTGTTTCCGTGCACCCGTTATGAAGAGAGAATTTGTTTTGAAGCACAACGGTGCCCTTTGTCGACGCATTGGGCGCAAGAGGCGTTTTAGGCGATCAGGAGCCTATGAAATTTGTGACGATCTGCATAATATGATTTGGTGTGAAATTTTTAATTAACGGTGATTGCTTAAGGTAATTTTCCTGCGTATAAGAAATCTCCGAAGTGTTTTTCATTGCAGTAATCAGCATAAACAACGCAATATAGTGTTTGCTTGGATTGTTCTGACATCAGCTTCCACAGATTTTGTCCTATGCCTCTAATCACAACAGGTGTTTGCATTTGAGTTGTGCGGCGCATTGTTGTTGCGCTGTCTTACCGATAGACTGTGCCATTAAATTTAGGAGTTTCGTCGTCCCACACAAGCAAGTGTGCTGTCACAATAGATGGCCTGTCGAGACACCAAATGTTTGTATATGGATGTGAATAATGCCGCGTCATATCTTGTACACTTACGGATTTCATCAATAACTCTTTACCAGAGTTTAGCTTTGAATGCACGGATGTGAGGAAAACTCGCTGGGTTATTGAAGGTATTAATCACTGTGTTAACCCTGTTGTCGTGTGGGCAATGTCCATAACTAGTTAACGCGAACACGGGGATGTGTTGCAGAAATGGACGCCAACCATTTGGCACTTTGGTGAGCGTCTGTGAACGATATTACTTCTGCCGCCATGTAACTGTCTGCTAGCGAGTACTGTTTTTCGGGAAAGGCAAAGCACTTGAAAACTTATTTTAGTTGCTCTTCAGGTGAATAACACCCTAGTTTTCGTACTTACTTGACGGCCAAGAGTACAAGTGACCATCCAGGAACCCATTCAGTAAGCTGTCGACGAGCTGGTGGGCAGAATGGAACAAGGAACAGAGAAACAAGAAGATTAAACAAGGACCAAAAATGTACAAGGTTGTGCATCAGTCGGATTTTGACTACTTCACCAGAACAGAATTTTACATCGTAGTCTGTCAGCCAGACATTACCGAGAAGTTTCAAAAGACAAAGGATGGCAAATTTTTGCAGATTTGTTGGTTGGGTCATTTGGGTGACCAGGTAACTTGATGACACTAGCGGTTTGCTTTTATTAATCACGGTCCTAAAGTCCGGTATTCTGGGGACTCAGAAGTGAGACACACTGCAATCTGTACCCTGCAAACACCACGCATCATCTGATCGTATGAACTGCATGATACTGGCGATAATAAAGCACACTCCTCGTCAGTTTCTGTTGACTAGTGCATGCGCTACCATATTGACGCACAAAATATGTCCCACCAAAAAAGTGAACTAGCGTCATTGCATAAATTAACTATTACCTCTCTCCATTTTTTTCGTGGGCTGGTGCATTTTTGAAAAGAGCACTAAACACCGGAACTGAAGTATATCCCAAAAGGTGAGTGCAATTTTTATACTAGGTCTGGGTGTGCTCCAAATCTTATTGATGGTTGCGTACAAGACAAACTGTGCTTGTAAGTATGCCACAAGGCACGTTCGGTGTGGAGAGCTCCAACGCCTACAGCTTTCGCCAACTGCGAGGTAATGCTTGCATTAACTGATGCATCACCAATCTGCACAATAAGGATGCTTTACTACAATTGTTTGGTTTTGCTTAGATTTACCACGTTGTATCGAATAACATGCAAAAACATTTGGGACCCGCGATTACTTCTATAAATCAGCGCAATCTGAATGCCTGTCAACCGGAATATATGTGAGACCATATTCATTCATAAATATTTCGGTTGCACTGCCTGTCAACCGGAAAGTATATAAGACAATATTTATTCATAAACATTTCGGTTGCACCAAATTGTCAACAAAAACACTAACCATTTCATGATTCATGTGTACCATTTAGTGTATGCAATCTTACCATTGCACGTTTTCCTGAGAATCGCTGGTGAGAACGATGGAGCCTGGGTTTTGCAATATCTGAAATTTTTCAATCGTGTCATCATATCCGGCGGCAATCGGCAATCGATTCACCGGCCAAATTTCTGAACAATGAGCAATTTCACATTTGATTGTGGCGACATAGATCATGGAACCTTGACGTTTTACGGGCCGAAACACTTGATCCTGTTTTTTAGATATGGTCTACTTGGCGTTGAAAACTCCCATTTGCCCCTTGACAACCAACGCTATTATGAGTTCAAGCTAGCAAGATAGGGTATGCTTACTGTACGGACGCATACGGCCCGTAAAGGACAACTCAATTAAAATTTGACAAAATGAAGAAGAAGCACGGAGAGACTGCAGTAAGTACAGGCATTTTTCCATGGTTTTTGTAACGCTTTTGTTAGACAAACAAAGCAAATAATTCCGCCTTTGTGTTCGGTCTGATTGCAATACCTACTGCGCATTGGAGTTACCTGAAATATTCGGAACAAAAAATACATCCGTGAGACGGTATATGACATTTCTTGACACATTTGTACTCATCTTAACCAAACCTGAATTATTTGTTCCACTTTGGGTACTGAGATTTTGGCAAGATTTTTGCCGTTAGTACTACTTGTAAAAAATTCTTTCCAGAATTTCTTTTGCAAAAATGCGGCTTTCAAAGTAATTTGATACAAGTATCAAAGGGAAACTGCGAAAAACAAAAATATTTGTTAGACAAAGTAAATAGCTTTCATAGTTGCTCTAGGTTGTTTTGTTATTCCAAAATTTATTCCACTAGTTACGTTTTCATTTAGGAGAGCAGACGAAACTTAGTCATACCACATTACAGCTCACATGTGCTTGGCTGCACAGTAGGCACTTTTTACCTCCCACGCTTAGGTAACAAACAATAAGTTGTGCTGATAATCCTCCAATCGCCGTGGATAAGATCAACACATGACTGCAACGAAGAATAGCAAGTTTAGTTGGCCCGCAAGTGCCATCTTTTGAAACCATGTCATTAACTGTGGTTAAGTTGTAAATATAAAATACATGCCAATCAGTATATGCCTCAGTATCACATTCCGGAAAATATTTCCCTCGAATTAGATCATCAGCATCTAATGATAAGTGTTGAACCACAGCAAATACTGCCATGATATACGGTAAACACTATCTCTTCAATGTCATCCTACCTGTACCACATCCTAGCACTAATGTTAAGTGTGGTAACTGAAGGACTGAAAACAAAGGTTCATTTTATTGAAGCTTTACATATTTTGTTTGATGGAAAATGCTGCAGCATTTTTTCGAGTATTATGTTCCAAACCACAAAACAAGGACCCTTTGTTCAGTAACTTGCAATAGAGGGGGCATCAGTTAATCAGCACTCCGTTTATTTATCATTTAAAGAGAAGTTTCTGAAATCACAGAATTCCGAAAATACAGCTTGCGCTTTTCGGTAAAATGTGCGTAAATTCGGCGTAATCCAACCTAACACCTAACACCTAACAATTAGAACTACAACACTGAATAACACACTGCGGTCTTGCAAATAATGCATTTCTGAGTTACTTTGCATTCATACAATAAGTCGATGAAAAAAGCTTTACACTTTGTGTGGGTTTACTACATATAGAAGACCCGTATCCACAGTCTAAATCCCGCAAACAAAGACATCATAAAAATGCAGGCTTGTTATGCGACAGCTACTGATATTCCGGAATCACTAAAATCGATTCAAATATACAGGCAGAATTCTAAGTTACATAAATTTAACGACACACGTGAAACCCAATTTTCGCGCAGTCCTAGACCACACCACATCATGCAAATTCGCAATCTCCTATCGTAAATTTCACCACTGCTTCTTTGTTGGATGTGCGTAATTTTTATTATCCATCTGGGTTATATTGATTACTGGAAATTTCCGCTTACATTGGGCGCTTTGTTCGGAAACCTGAAGCGCACTACCTGTACACTCAAGGTATATTGACTTTGTTTCGACGGAATCATGTCATTTGATCGTACAAATTAGTGTGCCAGTTTCCGTGAAGTGTGCATCTATTCTGTAAATTTCACGGCAAATTATTCTTCTTCAGCTTATTCAATACTGATTCGTGAATGTAGCATATAAATGTTTGTTCCATGTTTTCCCAGTAACTGCCTGCTAATGGTTAAGCATATGTCCTATGCCACAGAAATTTTCATACTTTAAGTGGACGTACTGAAATCTGAAATACACGCGTTGCAAACAAACAAACAAATATATCCGCGCGGATGCAGTTGAGTCGAAATTCAGATACGCTGCTCAACACCGTGGGCTGTGAAGATAAATGGGCACGTGCACTTAGGCATTACTAAGGTCTTTTGTCAAATCTGAAATATGGTCTTTTAGTGTTTCCAAAGCTACTAACAATTGTGGTGTGTGTAATAATGTTGGAGGTAATTATAGTAGTAGTAGTAGTAGTGCTGATGAACATTCCCTCGCCATAATCTCAGCGCCACATGCCATCGGTTGTGATATAGACTTTTTGGTTCACCAACCGATGATCATCTCTTACCGAGGGATCTGCCTTCCTCAATCCGCTAAGGCTGCTATTGGACTGGGACTTCCTAAGGTCGCAGTCAGTGACTTGTGTTTGTTTGCCATTGTGGGCTCCCTGCGCACTTATGACGCTTTTATGCGTGGCACATAGCGTTGAAGGTACATTTTTTCCATTTAATCTCACACCAGACCCAGTATGACGGTCACTCTGTGCCTGATGTGCGAGTCTTGACTGTGCTAGCGCACACTGCGCCTTGAAGAACATTCACCATTGTTTGTCCTTTCTTTGGTTGTTGGTACTTAGACGCGTGTTTACACGCCTTTACATACTTTGGGATTCACCTCATCAGACTGGCACTGCCCTTATCATGATCTCGAACGAGACGTTTCTCCCTTTTCTCCCATATTCTCCTGTTACTCTTTCACATTCATCGCTTGCACTCACTTTTTATGTTCGTGACCACGCTCTTCAAAGATAGATGATAATTGTGGACACAGATTTTTCTCAAACAATTATTATTTACTTTGGGATTCACCTCATCAGACTGGCACTGCCCTTATCATGATCTCGAACGAGACGTTTCTCCCTTTTCTCCCATATTCTCCTGTTACTCTTTCACATTCATCGCTTGCACTCACTTTTTATGTTCGTGACCATGCTCTTCAAAAATAAATGATAATAGTAGTAGAAAAAGATTACAATCGGTCCATACTCTAAAAACGCCCGACATTCATCACTTGCTAAAGCACATAATCCTGCGTATCTCATGAAATTTATAACGAGCCACTCATTCAGAATGAAAACATTCTGAGTTATCCTCCTCCAAAATTTCTCTTCTTGAGATCCAGATACTTCTGCTGATAGCCTGAGCTCGCAAATGTCATCATAAATAGCGCAAAAAAATGTTTAGCATTTATTTTGTTCACACATCGCTAGAGTGTATTTTTTCAGTAGAAGTACTCGGTGGCTCAGGACTGACTATCGTTTGGGATGGGGGAGCAAAGCCGACAGAATATTCGTTCTATCGAAACTTTAGAAAGAACATTCGGTGTCTTTAGGAATTAAGTATCTCGCAGCTGTTTGTTAAGCTGATTGCTTACAGATTCCTTACCGAATGCACTTCTAGCATTCTAATTAAACTTATTCAAACAGTAATTATATCTGATGCTATGAAAATTGCTTGGACAAAACTAAAATAATTAGCACGACAAAATATTATATTTATTGAGACGCAGCTCACGGAGGTGACAAAAATGGCTTTCGAAAATAAATAAATTAACGATGAAATAAATAAATAAAAATTAAATAATATGAGGTATCTAAAAATGCCCACAACATCTTTGTGGTATTCGATAAAGAATTAAAAATAAACAAAAACAAAAACGAAAAAGTGACGCAATTAAAAATAAAAGTAGCTGAGAACATAGTTTTAAATTGCAAAATGTCAATGTCCAATATACTGTTAAGATCAGCGGCTGCGGGTAACATAACTAGTTATCCGCTTTCTCATCACAGAAGTTAAATAAGGGTGCAAACGTTTTTTAAAATTGTGAATAATGTGATGCCATTAATGCGATTTGGTAGAATACTTTAGCAGATTTTGCTTTAGGGCATTATTCCTGTGCGACTCCTAACAACATATAATCTGATGAAGGTTGTTTAGATATCTGTTGATTTGTTCGCCTAGGTAGGCAATTGATGGGCAAACGATTCGGTGCTTTTGGTGCATTTGATGTTATCTAGTGCCACAATGTTGGAATCTGACGACAATATTTACATTTATGTAAGAAAATTTCTGCCTTGCGTGCGCAGATCCTTCAGCATTGAATTCCATTATTGCGCGTTTTGTAAATAGTCAAAGAAAAACGAATTATTACCAAACATACTGAGCATTTAAACTGGTTTGAAACTTTTCTTGAAATTGCGATCAATCGCTTCTTCTTGAACCACTGGCAAATAAACTGTAATAACGAAGGAAAAAATCCCGCAATTTAAGTGGCACATTTTGAATTATTTTAGCAAGCAAACCCACAACAAATGCCGACCTGGCAAAAAATGTAATGCAAACGAAACCTCGCCTAGTCAATGCTCAGCTCATAAGAGGCAACTTCGTGCTCCTTGTTAAATTTATATTTATTTCTTAATTTCATTTTCTAACTCTCCTCGTTTATTCCTAAATTTTTTTATAATTTTTAATTACCTGATTTCTTGAAGTGCGCGCAAAATTATTTTTAGTTTTCAAAGAAGTCTTCTGCCGATCATTATAAGCCTTATTGTAGGCACACGAAATTCAGTCGCTGAACGTACAGCTGCAAATACTTAACCAGTGATTCAAGAATTTCAATTACACTGTCGTAATTTTAATGCACGATATTAATCGCTAAAAATTGCACTTAAGTACTCGTGCGCTGACCAATAGATGGTTTATGCCGAGGAAGCTAAATTTAGGGTGGTTTGTTCTATCGCGTTTGAGGTGCTCTCATTCCCTCATGATATCGTTCAATATCACGCATTGGTTTCAATAGGCAAAACTATATACAGGGGTTAGATTCGGTTTTGACGCAAATTGCTGACCGCTTCGATTAGGCACTTTATCAAATGCGAGTATTTATGGTTATGGTTATGTCAACGAACAGTCTGAATACTAACAGTTGTGGACCTATCATTTGTTTGGTATGTCCGATAGAAAGACCTGACAAAGCTGATATGTAATCGGGCACCAATTGTATACCATCAATCAGTGATTTACCGTATCCAACCCAAATTAAACACATCAACCTACGGCTTACGCTATTATCAATTCAAATGACGCATTTACTTATTTACGATAAATAATTTTCGTAATTGTAGTTTTTTAATATTTTTTTTCGAACAGGAAAGTTAAACGTCGTTGTGTCTGCGCCATTAAACCTGTCGTATCAGGTATCTTGAGGATTTTGCGTTTTTTTTTAATCACAAATGATTTGCTGCAAGCATTGTCGTGACCTCAGCAATGTGACTCAAATCGGAAATATTGACACCCGCCGCAATAAGATTTATAGTGCAATTTGTAGCGGTGTGCAGAATTTTCATTCCTATGTTGCTAATTATATCTACAGGAGCATTTTTTTCTTGGAATTTTTACACCTATTCATGCAGTCGTAGACAGCCTTAAGTGGCCGCGCACAGTGAAAAATCAATTGCCAATTAGTGGTCCTTTAAAATGTTTGCGTTTTATGCGAGGAATGTGGCACAGCTTTTGCCAATATATGTCGCGGCTTTCTCGCTAAATGAACATTAAGAGCGCACGGTCGTCAAAAGGGTGTGTCATGTAAAATAGCATCGTTTGAATCTAATGCATCTATGTACCCGTAATGAATTTGAAGAAAACGGCAACCTAACGAATGTGCGACCGGTTTGTAGTTTACTAAGAACTCATGAAGAATGAATATTTACCATTTACTTCTATGCTATCAAAAATGATATTTTGGTGTAAGAGGGGCAAGCAAAATACGTGGTTTGAAGAAACTTTTGACATTTTTTCTAAAGTATTTCAATGCTTTTGATACCTAACTGTATAGTCTCATTTGTCTACAGTTAGCAAAGGTAAGCTTTCACATTAGTATTTGGCCTCTAGATTGTTATTTCCCTGGGCGTGCGTTAGTGCTCGATGAATTAATCAACCATATTATGATGTATTTTTGACGATTACGTTCACAAACACAAAAAGTGAATGCAACAAGTAATCCGAAAATGTTACAGGAGAATATGGGAGAAAAGGAGAAACGCATCATTGGAAATAATGACAAGAACAGTTCCAGACTGATGATATGAATCACAAAGTTTGTGAAGCTTTTGATAGGGAAACGCAGTTCCAAGGAGCAAAAACAAGAGAAAGGACAAACAATGTTGAATGCTGTTCAAGGCGCTCTAGGCGCTAGCACAGTCAAGGCTCGCACATCAGGCACAAATTGTCCGTCATACTGGGTCTGCTGTGGCATTAAATGGCAAAAATATACACTAATTGCCATGTGCGCACTAATCTGCTAATAAAAAATATAAAATTTACAAATCTGTCCTTGTTGAAATTGAAGTGATCCAAACTGTTCTTCGGTTTCAATTTAGTTGACGTCCTAGTAAACAAAGTGCTCTAGGTATAGTTACATTGAATCAACGTACATTAAGTTAAATTAAGCTAAATAGAAACTGGGTGAAATTAGTTTATAGAGCCCAAAATTCGTGTGGAGAAATTATTTTCTTCAGATCCACTGTTGCGTTTCAGTAACAATCAAACTCATTTAATAACAATGTGCAATGAAATCCGGCCAGATGCTTTGATCCGGTCACCGTATTCTTAAAGCCTTTGATGTTGCCATAGTGTCCGGGAGCACTTCATTCCTGAAGCAATGCTACTAATTGCCTGAATCTCGTTTAGAACAGATCCCTATTTCCTTGTTCAATAATCATTTATATTTGCGAATTGAGCATCAGTTTTTAAAAAGGAGCAAACAGTTTTCGCCCTTGTTCTCTCCCAGTACCCTCAACGGGATTCCACCACAAATAACCGTCAAATACATCAATTGCTATTTTTTCACGTCGGCAAACAGCAAGATAATATTTTCCTATCTATTGAAAGCAAACGATTCTGTGTTATGACGATTATAGGTGGGAGCAATTCAGATAGCGATCAAATTGCACTGGGTGCAATATTATGCGTCTGTTTGTGCATCTGGCTGGGAAGATGCAATGTTCAATTTGCTAGCCAGTAATCACGACGTCAGTGTGTAGCTCCTAGTAAGTAAGTGACGCGTGCCTAGATCATTTGATATGATGGAGTATGCGGTAAACTTTCAAGGTTATTGGGTACATACGATCACGCAATCACGTCATTGCAGCTGGCGTTTATACACATAGATGGACAGTTCTGCAGCTAAGCGCCAAAATCCATTTCCTCATTTCTATACTTGCGATCGATCTGAGCAGTAAATGTCACACGTTCCTCGCAATTTGACGAAAATTCCAAAGAATAAGAGATATCTCAACAATTTAGAGTTTGAGCACTGTAATTGTCCAAAGGATTTTGACAACGGTGATTCCAGATTCCCTGCGCTGATGTTATCTTTGGAAAATTCCGTCCGTACAAGTTGATACCAACGTTTTACTGAATGCTCCTCTAGGCGCAAGTTAGCACATCAGTCAGATATTTTTGATCTCGAGCTCGCACCCTCACTGCGAGCTATTAAACATCAAACTAGATATGGTAACCAAGGTGCTCGTAATTCGTGCATATTTCCAGCTCACTTTTATACCGATAGTGTTGATTTCAAAACACTTGTGTACAAGTCACAACGGATAAGACTGCTTGTATGGGGTCCTATCCTTACCCAACCAAACCACGTTGTTGGGTTCACATGGTTTTTCAGTTTTCCTAAAAGTAGCAGTCGATGTTCTGCTCTTTGGGATGAGTGATCATACATCAATACGCGCATTTAATAAGGGACTACCTAGACAACGGACAAACCAGTCACCCCTTCAAACTTATGTGTTCACTAATAAGTTGCAGGTTCTCGCCCAGATTACTGGCACTTTTACTAATCTTTGTGTTTATATTTTAATTTCTTAATTTTTAGCAATTACCGACGACGACGGTAGGTAGTAATGATACGATTTCATAATTGCTAGGGGCGCTTTCCATACTTTGAAGCAGTTTGAATAAGCCCCACGTTCTCCTGTCTCTGATTCAGGGCGGTCAAATTTTGCAAAGTTTAGTAAATAAAATGCCCCACGCGAGAGCAACGCAGACCACAAGAGCAACAAAAATTCCTCCCGATCGCATTTTGCCAAAAATCTACTGGGTGAGTTTGATGGTCAACCTGGAAATGTGAAACCCAACAGATAGTTCTCATGAACATTCCCGTTAGAATGGTTGGAAAGACTCTTATTGTTAACCATATCTGGTTTTTCCTATACACCACATCAAAATTTGAGCACGAGCATAACATAGAACACACTTGATAGATAAACCATGGGTATAACCGAGAACGTCTGTTAGGGCTAACAATGCATGCGCATGCAAAAATCGCTTCCCTCGCATTCCGCGGACAACAAAATAATTCGTCAAGGGTATTCACCGAATGAAAGCTGCAGGATAGCGTACATAGCAGGCTTTCCGTCTGACGTGATCAGCAAGCGTTGAATACTGCGGTAGCTACCAGAGAAGAAGTAAGTCAGGTGGAAAACAAATGTATATGTGCCAGGGATGTGAATCAACTGAATTGGCATTAGTACATTTTTAGTGGTTCACTCAAAGAGGTCCTAGTGAGTATGTCATATTCCATTGGGTAGTGTTCCCACTTAACTGCTGAGCACTATTGTTCAAATTATCGAGCCAATAGATCAGAGAAAATATTCGCATATTGGTTAAAATATTTATAATATTATCCTAATATGTAGTGTGAGCAAGTCCATTAAAATAAAGGTAAAAACCGCACAGAAAATGCACGAAATCCGTATTTCGAGCGGCATTAAATGACTCAATACTCTCGTGTATCTTCGAAAGCCCGGGGAATTCGTCACTTACAAAATTGCATAATCTCCTTCGAGGGCTAAATTACGCAAACCATACAACCAAAAAGCACGGAATGCATCAAACAGCACACACCGAAATATCCTAGAGGGTTCTAAGGGAAAACAAACCAGGACCTCAGCTGAATTTTGGATTTAGGATCCTCAGTTTTTCTGACGTGCACTTTAAGCTGCTTTTTGCTGGGGACTTTTTCAGTTGGTCAAAGACCAACGAAAGAATGTTATTCTCTCTCGGTTCAGATATGTAGTACACGATATTATGTTGACGAACACTTTCAAATGTTGGTTCATATTGTGCGAAAAGACTGATATCCTGAACTATGGATACCAGATAAGCAATACAAAAGTCTTCGTGCGTCAAACACCATTACAAATGTGTTGAAACCAGGTAGCACCCCAGAAATGTGCACGGTTATTGACAATATTGCTTCAGGGGCCATCACTTATGTGAAAAGTGGCCCTGCATTTGAAAATGAGTTGCGTTTTGTCAATGGGTTGATAACAACCAATAAATAATCATGCTTAATTAATTACCTGTGGCAGTCTTAATTTTACACATTCTTAGTGATCCGTCAGGAATATGCAAACGTTTCAGGATCCTTTGCCGGAAACTGTAAATGCACTCCTTTGGTGATTTATGGCATAAAACCAAGGTCGTTCCTGAACCTAAATTAAATTCCCATCATTACCTTTGTTGGTACTGCTGCAAGGAAATGGAAGTTAATAAATTAACCTGGTAAGTATTCTGACTACAGAGAGCCTTATCCTTCGTTGTTGGTGAGTCTCAATTCCATATTATTTTAGACCCTCGCAATAGCAGGATCAGCGAACCGATGTTAGTATCCACTGTGAATAATCTCACAAACTACGGTATGACACTACGTTCAGGCGAGTAAATGAAAATTTAGCTCATCCAAAATCTTGCACATTTTTGTGTTTTTGTACGTTCATCTCGTTTCTTTGACCGTTAATTTTCCTTTGCTAACTAGCCCGTCGAAAGCTTTTTCAGTGGATTCCTGAGTGGGTATTTGTCGACCCATGTCGACCTATTGTTCGAAACTCAGGAACGCTAAGCCTGCCCGCTTGTGAATTCCAATCGCCGGAAACCACCACGATGTCTGAGCTTTTAGTTTGCTGCAGCATGGCATTCGGGGCGTCATAAAACCTATACTTGCTGGCATCAGGCTACAGTCAGTTTGGGCGTAGGCAGGCACGATGAAGGGAAATTTATCAAATTCCAGCTTGTGAGAATTTCGCAGACGTTACCAGACGAAAAGCGCAAAGGCGACTACCAAACATATTTCGTCAGGCAAGGTTACTATCATCCAGTGACTTAGGACCATACCCACCAATGTATAGGTGCACAGGTGATGAAATTAATATACAAATCAGATTATGTATGTACTATTAAAAGATTTTAGTATGACTGACAGTTGTTTACATCAAAGATTTGCAGCATGTATCAAAAAAAGGCAATTTAAAATGTGAAGCAAGTCGACAGAGAACTTATCGTATGCGACGTTCCCTTGCTGAAATTCCGGACTTCGGGAACGGGTTTTCTACAAAGTTTCGCCGCTACACGTTTCATCATTGTCCATGAAATTGTGGGGAGGTTGACTTCCTGCTACCTGCGCGTGCGCCAGTCTAGGTGTGCTGACTGCGTTCGGTTTCCGTATATGTTGTTCCGATTGCGCGTACGTTGGCGCGCCAGCACGTCAATGGTTGTTACGCACACAGGACGGTGTAGATAATGGACGTCAGATTAGTCACATCGATGTGACGTGGTTGGGACCATGAAAAAGAGAAAGGTCTCATGATCCGTTGAGCGACTGTGGGTTGAACGGTCAAGTTTGTGGGTGAGTGGATGGTTACAGATCACCAGGGTTGCTGGAAGCGAGCGGAGACTTATTGGGCAACCTGCTTAATCGCTGTGCTTTTATCTTGAATGCCTGTTCCTGAGACACAGCGCATATCAGTACTAAGCAATTCCAGTTTGATTGCTGAAACAACAGGTTGTTCTGAACACTTCAGTGCGGGTACATTGAAGATGGACATCTATCAAGGTGTCGGCGCCCTAAGATTTGTTTCAGGGGACCTAACGATATCACCTTTTCTTTACGAGCTTGTTACATGCAAAACCGATGCAAGTGGAAAGGGTCATCGTACATCAGTGCTGGGACTGCAAAAAGCAGTTTGTTATTGGGGTGAGGAGACGCGGATCCAAAATTATGTAAGAGAGCGACGGAAGAGCAGTGTTCAGCTTTTTGTTCAACTAGGAAACTTGAACAAATTGTGGGTTACCCATAGAAACATGTTGTCACCCAAAGGAAGCTCAAGGACGAAAGTTTACATCCGGTTATATATTTTGCCTTTTTTTTGGATTTTCAAGTCTCTGGTAACTGATCACCTATTTCGTACTTGTCTATTTCCATTCACTGTGGAAATGCTAATTATATTTCCATGGTGGAGCTTGATATTCCAGGAAAAATCAAATATTCGTGGAAGAATTGCAGGTTCGTGTTTACCAGGCGTGTTTATTTTAGGAAATATTTCGGATAATGTGCGATAGATATCATACTACTGGACAATGCGACCTCTAAGGGAGAGTATGCTGTTTAGCGTCAGGTGCAGGAACGCAACTGAAATGGTAAACAAAGACATGTGTAAAAATGCAAAAATGGCCCGGCTCTGTAGGATAAATATAATCAGTCAATTCCTCTCCTATCATCTGCAGCCGCCTGGAAAAAATCATTACTAGCAAATTAGCGTGTTTTAGGTGAAAAATTTTGCAGAAATGACTATAGTATATCTGGATAATCACGCTTGGGGACTTGCAATTGAATGCTCTTGAAGTGTCTATGTTCGTGTCAAATATCACGTTTTGTCTGGCGTTTGGAAAAGGAGCTGCCGAAATACAAGTTTGTCTACATAGAGCACCAGGCAGTACGTGCCCCAAATCCACCCAAATGCTCGCAAAATGTAAGCATCTAAGTTGTTGGGGGCAAACTTGTTACTGCCTATTAAGATTATCCGGTGAAACTAATGAGGACAACTAGTTCAATGAAAATAATAAGACTGGTCCATAACTTTTGCGAACTATTGGCTTCCGACGAACCACCGATTTTTGTGCTTAGGTGAAATGTAATTTATTATTCTGTATTTCGTAGGACACAGTACACTCGTTGTTTATGTTTGTGCGCAAACTCCGAGATTGCTGATATGTGCGAGGACAACTGCTAATTTCTCCGAGACGAAAGCCAAATCATAGGTTATAGTTGACATTATCTACCAAAAATATTGTACACGGCTTTAGGAATATGCTGCATATAGGTCTTATGGGAACGCGGTCTCACTGCAAAGTGTGTAACCTCCCGCCACCTGACATAAATTTCAGCGACCCGTGTGTAAGAAAACAAAGTGTTTGCTAACTCATCTCTTGCGAAGTAGTCCATGTTTGAGGCATTTTGTTAGTGATATTCACCGGGTCATTTACACTTTTGGCCTCTGCCGGTCAGACTGCTCTATTGAGAGCTTGCCAACATTGCGTTTTTTTATTCTTAGCCCCCCCCNATTGAGAGCTAACATTGCGTTTTTTATTCTTAGCCCCCCCCCCGTAGTGACATGTTTCAGAGGAGTACTGGTAAAACTAAAATTATAGTGGGCGTACATTATTTTCTACGTTTTATGTATACATAATCAAGGCAAGCCATTTACAGATGCAAGCCAAACTGAGGGTGTCTAGGAGATTATGCATGACACTTCGGTATTTTCCAACGTGGAAAATACCTGCACGAAGCTTCGGTGTTCTTATACATCAATAATGATGCGCATTCTGTTAGACACTGCAATATTCTGTGTTTCGAAACGCGGTGGCAATTTCGGCGCCGAGAATTTAATGATCAACTTGGATTTTTCCCATATGATTTTCCGTCACTATTCCTAAACCACAGCAGCTGGGATACTTCTGGAGTGCCTGCTCGCTCTTTGGTTGTCATATGTAGAATGGAGGGACCTCCGGTCTCTCAGATTGCTGGTCTCCACAGAAAATGACACAATTGTCATTAGCTTGCTTGGAATTGCGATTTCCTAATGAATGTAACCCTGCAAAAACTGATTTCGTGTGAGAAGTCTAAGACTACCCGTGTGTTTTGTTTTTATAGGATCTCCCAGGTTCCTGTATTGGCAATCGTTCAAAAAACTCCACAAATGCCCATCGCTAAAAAGCTCATATCGACGCCGTTTAAAGCAGAATATAGAAGCATCAAAATATTACTTATTTTGTGCACCCGTCGTTGAGGACGAAAAATTGTGAAGAGAGTCAGTTTACAAGGAGAAACATTTTGCCTAAGGCAGCTTCGATAATGTACACATAATGAATGGCCATCCATAACGCTTGAATTCACTCGCACTAAGAACTGTGAGGCAGGTCAACGAATAAAATATCGCGGAAGGCGCGGCTCTCACGCAGTGGAGATTCAGCAGAGCGAAATTTACACAGTAGACCAGTTTAAACTGTAGCGCCAACCCAGCTGGTCTGAGGATTATTAGATGTGAGGATGTATTAATTGTAAACTTCTTGCTACGTTCAGATATTTTCAGATCCGAAACACTTCACCTCTCAAATTCCTGATCCTTCACCCAAGTGGAGCAGAAGCCACAGATGTAGTGTATCGTGGGCTTCTACAGCAAATTTTGACACGTCTTATATGAGATTTTTTGTTCTATATATGTGGCGTTCAACGACAAACGGTAAAAATGAAAACAATTCTGAAGTGTTGTGAGCAGCTAATAATGAAAAAAGAAGGCCTTCGCTGCGGAGTTATTTATTAGGAAATGCCAACTGACCGGTTACAGACGATTGAACAGGAAAGCGAAACTCACTTTCATCTCAGTTACAGAAACTGGACACCGATCATCTCCCGAACGAGTCTTCGTGAAATTTCCTGCAGATTCACTGACTCTACACATTCGTCGGTCATCCAAGCAAATGTTACAAACTGGCTCCACGAATTCCGCAACATATCTCACTTTTTTTTTTCAATAAGAGCGAAATTATAAGAAAAACACATACTACTCACGTTCCTCCCATCAGTAGTGTCACCGGTACACTAGTAGTCGTTCAATTCGGATCGTAGGATTGATTCATGTGAAACAGTGTTCTAAGGGTGAAACCTTGCGTCGCACTAGATCCACGTGCGGAGTAGTCTGAACAGAGCGAATGAGTACGCATTTTCCATCTTTCTGCTTCGTGAATAAGAGCCTACTGAGGAAATATTTCAGTGATCTGTGGTAGTTACGACTTGGGTCTTCAAAAGGGTAGTAAACACGTCAGCATTATGCATGGTTCGGACATGTTTGCCAGCGCATTCGATAAACGCTTTAGAGCTGTGATATAAGAACATCGAACATCCTAGTTAGGTTTTTCAGATGATCAGGGGAACTCATTTTCTTTTACCATGTAACCAATGAAATGAAAATAGATGTTGAAATGCACGAGTTACATAGTGGGCGTTGTTTTCAATAAACATAGAAACGCGTGGCTGCTGATCGCACAGTTCGCAATGGCACAGAAAACATTATGAGGTGTTAAAGGTTTTGTGAGAAATGACAACAATTTCATGTCAGATGCATCCAGCCAGAGGTTCAAAAGGTGACATCCTGCAGCAGCGCGTGTCCGCTCTCACGTGACAATCAGAAGTTGTCCAGAGCCCTGCAAATAAACAGAAAAGAAAGAAGCACCGCTGTATTTTCAATATGTTTTAAGGCACAAGCCGAATAAACTAGTGCTTGGAAGGCAGCTCAAAATTATGATCATGTGGCCATGAATAATAATTGGTTGGATATATTGGTAGAATATAATCCCTAAACAGGGGTTTCCCAGGCAGCTCATTATGAAAAATAGTTATTTTAGCACAAAGAATTCCGCATTGATACGCTGTGAGGAAGAAGACAAATCTGCTAGAGTAGCTGAATAGAGCAAACAGAAATCTTTCATCCCACATGGAGGAGGATTGTTTTCATACATGCGTTATGAAGAGGAAATTTGTTTTGATGCACAACGCTGCGTCCTAACTTTGTCGACGAATCACCTACAAGCGCCTAGGGAATTCGCGTCGATTTGCATAATATGTTTTCGTGTGAAATTTGTAATTTAAAATGGATGTGTTGCGTAATTTCGTTGCGTATTCGAAAGCACCGTAGTGCTTTTCATTGCCGTAAACACCATAACCAATGCAATATAGTGTTTATTTAGATGTCATAAAATCCGATCATTAATCTGACATCCGCAGATTTTCTCCTGGACCACTTCAAAAAATCTTTGCTTTTGACTTACACGACGCCTTGCAGCTGCGCTGTCTTACCGATAGACTGTATCATATCATTTTGGGAGTATCTCGTCCCACACAAGCAAGTGTGCTGCCATTACAGATGGCCTGTCGGGACACAAAGTGTCTGTATATAGATGTGAACAATGCTTCGTCATAATTTGAACACTTCAGGCTTTCTTCAATAACTCTTAACCAGAGTTTAGTTTGGCTAGTTCGGATGTCAGGAAAATTCGTTTGGTTGTTGAAAGTATTAAGCACCGTTTGACTCCCTTCTGCCGTGTGGGCAATGCCCATAACTAGATAATGCAAACGCAGTCCGAGTATGCATAAATGGATGCCAACCATCAGGCATTTTTGTGAGCAACTGTGAACAATATTGATTCTGCCGACATGTAACTGTCTGCCAGCGTGCACTGTTAACCAGGAAAGGCTAAGCACTTGAAAACTTATTGCAGTTGTGCCTTAAGTGAATAACACCCTAGTCGTTGCACTTTCTTGACGGCCAAGAGCACAAATGACCAGCCTGGAATCCACTGAGTAAGCTGTTGTCGAGCTAGTGGGCAGGAAAACACAACGAACAAAGAAGAATGATGAATAAACAACGACCGAAAAATGTGCAGAGTTGCGGGTCACTCGGATTTTGACTAACTCACCAGAACAGAGTGTCACATCGTAGGGTGAGAAATTATTCGACGAGAAAACGAACATTGGTTCGCTTCTCACTGCTTTGTTCGAGGGTTTTCGCTGGAACAGTTTGCTATATAAAATTATGCTCTAACGTCCACCAAAAACGCAGGATGGGCCACATTCAGTCGGAAGAATTGGTAGGTTAATTTAATAACTGGCTTCTTGTTGCAGCTGTAGCAACAAGGGTGGTGAGAACAATAGCCTTTTAGCTCCGCAACGACCGTTAGTTCATGCTCTAAATCCACAAGGAATTGCTTCACCATTTCCGGCAAAGGATTTTGAAATTTTTACATCTTCTTGGTAAATAATTAAAAATTGCAAAATCAAAACTGCTACAGGTGATTAACTATGCAGGGTTATTCAACGTTTGTTTCCTACCCCCTTACATAGGCCTCGCCCCAGAAGCAATATTATTAATAACTATGTGCTTATCTAGGGACACCACCTGATTGCAATACATTTGTCACGGCGACTGTCACGCTACGTCTTTTGTTTCACTTGCTCGGTATCCCAAGTCCAGAATATCATCCTTTTTACATAATATGAACCTATCCTTACGCGCGTTCGTCAGCACAACACCGTGTACTCCATATCCGTACATAGTGAGTGACACAAATTAGTTGTTCTTCGGCCAAGTGAAAAAACCACTTAGAAAAAATCAGCTTATAGGGCACGCCGGAAGAACCAAAGATTCTAAACCAAAAACGTCTGCTAAAATCCCTGAAAGTTATGCCGCACAGTGTGCCTATCGGTACATTCTGTGAATTTCAGTTGGTTGCACTGCATAATTTTACCCCGGAGGCAATTCACACACCGAGTTTATCGCAAATTTTTAAACGACAAAATCCCTTCGTTTTTGAAGGCTTGAGACTATCTAGTACCCTTCTGCAACGGGATTTTTGCGCGAAACATGACACGCTGTGTCCAGTTAACACATTTTCAGTGGATCAGTTCCTAGGGGGAGATTTTCTCAACAATTAATCAAACGGGTTCTACTCATACTATATATTAGTGTGTTATGGTTATTATTGTAACTACTATACGGACAATTTTCCGACCCTATTGGCTCGAAAATTCGGACAAATATGCACGCTGGTAATACAAAAACAGTAGGCAATGGAATATAAAATACGCATTCGGACCTGGTGGACAAAATCCATGAAATTTTGGGTCACTTTGCTGGCGCCTATGAAGATATAAGTTTGTTACCAACGTGACTTTAAGCTTTATTTTTTCTGCGTATTCTATCGAAGTATTCAACATTTGCCGACTAAGTCACATGGAAAGCGCGCGGCGCGCATGTTCCTGCAGTTTTCGGTCGGCTGATCCCTCGACGAAAGTTTCAGTTGTCTGCAGAATATTAAAAAATGTTTGCCGTGTGCACATACATTCTTGGCGAAATCGGACTTTGTCGGTAATACGATCGAATGATGTCGATATCTGAACCTTATGTTTCCGCCTTGATTTTGGGTTGGTGTGTCGACAGAACCGATTCGTCTTTTACAACAAACGTCTTTTCCGGCCATTGCTGTAGGAATGATTGCATGGAGTGCCGGTTTGCTGTCACAATTTAGTTTAGGGTCGTAAATACTTTCGGTAGAATTTGGTTCCACTTATGGTCTGTGCTGTTGTCATATGGGGTAGTTTTTTTACTAAACTTTGCATTGCAAGACGGTTTTGAATTAGAGACAGGCTAATGTGAGCCCTTACAAAGTACTTCGAAGTTCGGAATGTGCGCATCACATGTTTGCTACCTAGCTCCAACTTCGGTAATTGCTACAAGTTTGAAAGTTATAATAAAGATATCAAAACTAGGAAAAACGGGTCAGTAATCTATGTGGGCACATATAACTTATTAGTTTACAGATGCGTTTCAAACGAAAACTGGTTTGTCAAATTTCCAGATAGTCCGCAGATAAATGTGCATATTGATGTTTATGTTGTTTATTCCAGAAGAACAGAACATCGACTACTGTTTTTGGTGAAATTAATGAAATAGGTAAACCTAATCACAACAGCATGGTTTCGCTATGTAAGCATAAGAATCAGAGACATCGGAATAATATAAGGCTAAAAATTTGAAAAAAATAAACGAACACTTGTGCGACGTTCAATTATTTCTGAGACTGCCGGCCGGTATCAATCAACGGAATATGCCGTGAAGCTTACAAATCCATCAAGTATAATCTGTATGGTACCACTTCAAAATGTTGACAACCGGTGGATTCAGTAACTGGTAACCACATGGTGATCACATGCACTCTGCCAGTGCAAAAACAGCCCGGATTATCAGAATTAATAGAATAGCGCGATTTTTCTCATGCTACATATATCCACCTGTAAAACAGGAAATATATATACTAGCATGCTAGCAGATTTCAGGTGAGAGAATTTCACAGGGGTAGCTTTGGTAGATTTAGATTGTCGCCCTTTGTATCCCATATTCGAACGCACCTAAAATGTCTGCAGTCAAAAGCACTGCGGGTCAAGTTCTTTTTTCTACACACACCATAATTAGGCCATCGCCATGGTAGATGTTTACAGGCAAGTATCCAACGAGCCTCCATAATCCAGGTTATTTTACATAGGGAGGGAGTTGGGTGGGGCCCCACATTCACCTGAAAGCTTATATATTGAACAAACTTGGTACCGCCAATTTAGGTTATCCGGGGAACTACTGAGGGGAACTAATTTGGCTAGGATGAGAACGCTGGTCTCTACCTTCCGCAAACTTTTCATTTCCTGCGAAACACCGAGGTTTTTTATGGTCAGTGTCATTAATTATTTCTATTCTCGTAAGACACAGGAAGCAAGTTGTTTTGGCTTGTCCGCAGACTGTCGAGATGTCCAGAACGTGCGTGCACAAATTGTTGTTTTCATCAGAAGGAGATCGGAATCAACACTTGTAGTTGAGATAATCTAATTTAAATTGGGCAGTTGGTTAAAAAGTGTGCATCCGGTTGGTCTTGAAAGAACGTAGTTTGTTCACCCTTTGAAAGTCCCTTCACCTTCATTATCATTTTCAAGTCTGGAGAGTAACGACCACAACTGCTTGGGTACGTATATTTTGTAAAGTAGTCCATTTAAAGGCACTTCACTGGTGACGTTCACCAGGTCGTTTGTACCATAATTCTTTGCCTGCGAAACTGCTATGTATACAGTTGTCTATCATTCCACATTTTCCTATCGTTACGTCAATGCGTACTGGGGTGCAGCAGTCAAATCCCGACCAATCATTCGGAGCAAAAAAAGTAACTGCCATTTTACATCCAAATGGTAGCGTCTGTGTGTTAATTTCTACGTCCCGCATATGCATTATCAACAGCTTTCAAAAGCTAACAATAAAATTGGAGAAAATTCAGTACTGCAGTTAGCGGGTACTAGTCGTCATTCAATGTCAATTGAAGGATTGACTCATGTTGCCCTGAATTTCAAGAGCCAACCAGTATGTCGCTCAGAATCCACGTGTAGAAGAGACCACTCCGGGGGAATTCAAAATTGTTCTGCATCTTTCTGCTTTTGAGTGAGCGGCTTACTGTGGAACTGTTCACTGACGTGTGGTGGTTAGGACTTAGGAGCCTCAATACCGTAGTGCGCACATTAGCAATAATTATGGTTTAGACATATTTGCAGGTGCAATCAGGAAACGCCACAGAGCTGAGATTTAAAAGGATCGGACATCCTGTTTGGGTTTTTGCGGATAGCTTAAGGTATCCCTTGTTTGTTACCGTATAAACAATAGATTGGGAAAAACATTGAAATGCTCGAGTTACGTAATAGATGCTCTTATCCGGAAAATGGAAACACGTGGCTGCTGATGACACAGTTCGAAATGACAGTATCGGTGCTTAAATGTTTTGTGAGAAATGACAACAATTTCATATCAGATGCATGAAGACAGACGTCCTGTTTTCACAACAGAATCAGAAGTGGTCCAGAGCCCTGCAAGTGAACCAAAGAGAAGGGGACGCCTTTGCCTGCAGCGCTTGAAAAAAACTGACGTACGGTAGGCAGGCCAAAATAACGCTCATGTGCATACGTATAAAATGGCTGCCAGTAAAATCGATAGTTTATGGAAAAATTTGAAATAATTTGAGTGCGAACAATTCCGTTTCGACCGGCTTATAAAATGTCACGCTTGATTCCGGTATACGTAGGAGAAATCTTCTAAATTGCTGAATGACGCAAACAAAACACATGTTTACACATGTATGATGAACGCCTATGTATATTCGTCGTGAAGGAGGAATTTGTTTAACAGCACAACTTCGGGTTTAACTTGTGTCGACGTATTAGGCACAAGTGGCGTTTCAGTTGCTAGGGAGGCAACACAATTTGTGCCGATTTTCATAAGAAGTTTCGGTGTCAAATTTGTAATTAAAAAGTTACCGTGTAAGGTTATTTTCTTCATCATTAACAGAAACGCCAATCGATGCAATACAATGCTTGTTTGGGCATAATAAAATTCGTTCCTTGTTATGACATCACCTTCCAAAGATATTTTCCAAGGCTGTTTACTACAGGAAGCGCTTGCTCGTAAATTACACGACGCCTTGTTCCTGTACTATCTTATCAATAGACTACGCCATAAATTATGGCAGTCAGATTATCTGATTCGCAGGAGCGATTTGATAAAACAAATGTCATATAGAGAGACAAATCCTGTGTGTATATTGTTGTGACGGGGCGCCGTCATAAATTGAACGCATTCGGCTTTATCCAATAATTCTTTTCCGGTGTTTGATTGGAACGTGCGGATGTCGGAGAAATGCACTGTTTCGCTGTAAAGGAGCAGTACTCGAAACTTCATTGGAATTGTGCCTTAGGTGAATAAAGCCATGGTTTTTCACACTAACCTGACGGCCAAGAGGACAAACAGCCAGTCAGGAACCCATTGAAACAATGGGCAAACATACGAGGGGGATCTACAAGGATAAAAATGTACAAGATTGTGCATCACCCAAACTTAACTTGTTGACCTGAACAGTGTGTCATACGGTAGACTGAGATTATCCAGCAAGAATACGGAAACCGGTTTGGTGATCTTGCTTTTTCGGGGTTTCCCGCTAGAAAGCGTCGCAAAAATATTACGGAATGCGGGTTGTGTAATATAACAACAACGCAGGATAAGGCCACATTCGGTCAAATGGCTTGCTAGGTTAATTTACTAACTGCCATTCCGTTGTAGCTGTGCCAACAAAAGTAAAAGCTGAAATTTAATTTAGGCCTCGTAACGACATTTATTTTTGTCATAAATCCATGAATGATCGCCTTCAAGTTTCCTGGCGGAGGATTGTGAAAATATTGCATTTTCTTGGATGGTAGGTCAAAACGTCGGCAATCAAGATTGCGATTTATTCTCCTGATGGTTTGCGTTAGAACTGATTTGTTTTCCATAGTGAGCGTTTGCATCGAGCTAACTATGTTATTGGTTGATGGGGCAAATATACAGTTTACGGTTTATTCTTCCACTAATTTATCTCTGTGCGTCCACTTCACCCATGTGCCCATGGTCATAATATATAGCCGCCTTCCAAATTATTCTTCAATGAAACGAACTAAAAATTCAGAGGTATTCCCTTGTTTTCTGCTTATTTGCGAAGCCCTAGACCGCTTGTGATTTTCATGTGCGATGGACACTTGTTGCATCAGTATATCATCGCTTGAGCTTCTGACATGGAATGGGTGTCATTTCGTAAAACACTTAACGACTGATACTGATTTTATATGTCATGTACAAGTGTCATCATCAGCACATTAATCTGATGACTCCGTTCATCTTGCATTGGTTTTGCTGGAATCATCGTCAGGTCCCTTAAAACCTATCGTAGGGCCTCGACAACTTTTCTATCTGGTCGACTTCAATGCGCCCCCTATTAAGCAAGTAGGACAAAGCTAATTTCTTCTCCCATTTGACTCGCTTGGCGTGATATGTGATATGTCTCACAAACAAGGACTCAAGATGCAAGCACACCGGTTTAACTGACCGCTCCACCGGCCGCCACTGGCTTCCGGCTACGAACCTCCGCCAATTCGGAGGCTGCTGCAACGGAGTGTGCGTTAATTAGTATCGTCTCAAGTCAACGGGTGGGAGTCTACTTTCCTGACTGCATACCTGCTGATTGCCGTCTCTATGCGCTTTGTGTTGCAGTTTATGAATTTTAGATGTATTTTATAGTGTCTGCCCGCACCCCCAACTGGCTGCAGCTGCGACGCCACCAAAGACAGCTTCTATGACAACCTGAATGCTCTGCTGCGGCAGCCTAAAAGCTCAGACACCGAGGTAGTTGGCAGACGTTTGAGTGCCCAATTGGTTAAGCTTATCACAGCTGATTGACATTGATTTGACTAAGTACGTACGGACCATGGTGAGCGTTTGCTCCAGCTGTGTGATGATGGGAGGCTGATTTTAGGCAGCACCAACTTGCGGAATAGCGGGAGTCATCTAGCCACATGGTGCTTTTAAGCAGTATGCCGTCCGCAAACTCAAATCGAACGAATTCCCATCAGCTTCCAATGGAGAAGATCAAAAATGACTACTGGTTGCTTTGGAACACGGTTGTGAATTCCAACAAGAGGCTCATCTGGAGCCACATCTTTACACGTTTTCCGGGCTTAACATCAAAAGAGATTGGCAGATCCCGGTTTTAGACGAACCTACATGAATCATCTTCTACAGTTTCTTCCAAATATTTCGCCATCAAATGTGAACACATACTGGTACTGGATTCCACCCCTTGCATCATGCTAGGGATTATGTCAGTGGCATGGCACCACGGGGCGCAGTCAATCAGTGGAAATAATACCGAAGGTTGGCACCTCTTTAATCTCGGAGGAATTTTCCAGTAGGCCCGGAATATAAATTAATGAGATGAATTATCAGACGCCAAGTGAAGGTGAGTGTGCGGGCCAACCGTAAAGTGTAGTGGACGCAGAAAGCCAAGGAGTTGGTAGATGTCTAGGAAGCCGAAAATGCCCAGAATTTCTTTTGGTCGTGCGTGCAATGGAACATCGTCAATCATCCGTGAGATGATGGTGCACCAGGAGGGAGTGATTATGTCAACCGTGAGTTCGAAAACTTTGACCAATAATTGTCATGGCCAACACCTAGCACCCATCTGGAACCCACACGTGATGTAGATCCCTGGACTTTTAACGCGGAACGGGCTGGAACCTTGGGGATTTATAACTGTATATGTTCTCTTAATCACCATCAGTCCTCTGGTACGGATGTACACCCACCGAACTTGTTCATAGATGGGTTGAAGTCATCTCCCAGTGCATTTCTGATCTGCTCGCTTGTATTTGAAAGAGGCAGTCTGTTTCAAACAAATTGGGAGCCGTCAGCAGTGCCCATTTTGCAAAACAGGCTCGTAGTGAGTGTTGCAAAGGGGTCAGCTTGGCCCAGAAGGAAATAGAATTGTAGGCGTTGCTTGTGCTTCGTCGCAGGCAGGTGACTCGTGGAACACTGAAACGAGAGCTGTATGCGGAATTCCCGCCTGGTGGGGCACTCATCGACCAAATTACACTCCATCGGGTGCTAGAACAACGCTGTAGGTATAAGTGGTGACTCGTGGGACACTGAAACGAGAGCTCTATGCGGAATTCCGGCCTAGTGAGGCACTCATCGACCAAATTACACTCCAACGGGTGCTAGAACAACGCTGTAGGTATAAGCGACCCACATTTCCTGTTTTCGGATTTTCAACGCGCTTTCAACTCAGTTGACTTATTTGTTCAAATTGAGGCGATTGCTTATTAGAGAACGTCATGAACGCACGTGCACATAATGAACTCCTTGTATCCGCAGACTTCCGCACTTTTGACAGCATACGGCAAGATCTCTAACAGCTTCCGTAACCAAAAAGATTTCCGTCAGTTATGTCCACTCTCCGCATTCCTGTTCAAATTTGTGATCGATGAAACCGAGAGACGAACGCAGGAAGTCCTCCGAAAACCCGACTTTCAAATATTCAGTGTCTATCTGGAATACGCAATTCACACCATTTCCATTTTCGAAGAGAAGGAGTAGGCGCAAGTCTTCTTGAATGAACTGATCACAGTCCTCCCATCCATTGTCATCCACTTTGAACTCACAACATCAAAGAAGATGATCCTGGATATTCAGTTACTGAAAAAACCGCTTACAGTCCAGGGGAGGGCATTCGAAATTAAGAAGCGTTTTACGTATCTTGGACGTTGCATTGATTCCAACTATAATGTGACGCATGAGGACAATCCAGAGCTCCTTAGGGCTTGGGTCATAGTTGCTTATTTGAGATACCTATGGCTTTGAAGTGGTTCGTTCAATAATCTGAAAGCAGTTGTGTATCAGAATACAGTAGTGGCGGTTTTGAATGTGATTGGGCCTTTTCGGGCAGCGGAACTGAGACGTTCCAAGGTGTTTGACAATCTTATTTCCCAGAACCATATTTCATGTGGGTTGCTGTCAGGTAATCCAGGGAGGCAATTATAAAATGCGCCTTCTTCTGTGAAACTGGTACTTTTGAAAAAACTACTTCGATTGAGCAAGCTGTCCAGCATGTGTTGCATATAATGAACCATCTTTTGCGGTAGAGACTGTCCTTTATCTACACCGCGTGATCCTTACTACGCCCGTTCGGTGACACTACAAGGTATGGTTGCCGACCGACGGCAGTGGCGTACTTGTCGTCAGTTCCTATCCAGATTGCCTGAGTGAGTGCATCTAGTTGTAGGCACCTTGGAGTGATTTTGGTAAGACAACACCAAATATCCCCGTATTACAACTCTATTCTCAATCTGACGGACGACGAAAAATATTTTAGCGTTAATGTACGAAGCTTGTGCTTCCAATACTAAATTTTTTCAACTTGATAGAGTTGTATGCAGATAAATTTTCAAGTTAGGGCAACCATAAACCGTTATCTCACATCGGAACATTTTCCGGGTGTTACCTGTGTGGTGCGTCATAGTTTTGTCCGCCACAGGGGATACATTCAAACTCACCGCTGCCGATCAATGCGTCAGCATGTTGGTAAGCTTCAAGTGTACGCGTCACTGCCTTGACAGCTTTCTAGTTTGCACGCATTGCGGTAAATGAGCAAACCCCAGATTCATATATGGAGGGTATCTATTTGTGCCATTTGTGCATGCCGCCGGCAAAAGTTGTACAAATTAATTGTCGCCTTACAATTAGCCGTAAAAACACTGAAGGAGGCATCTTTTAAAAACCAATGTGTTGACTAATCCAAAAACGCTATTCCGTTTAGTGACACACGTTGGTGGACCATGGTTTTACTAGACATTTTCCGGCTATTTATAAAACACGATATTATCTTGTTTACACCTAAAGATGACCAAGTTTGATTATGAAGAAGAATTCACATGATAACGGTTCACGAGCATACAGAACACCGCAAATTCTTGCCACCAATAGAAACAACAAAGGAATTTGCGGTGGTCCTTCACCATAAAATGCAATAATGTGTCTACCGTAGGATCCAGCTACCTAAAAAGCACAATATGCCACAACGCTGCCAACGGCAATCGTTCGTGCTGAAACAGCCACATTTCTCGGGCCATCGAATTACAGTGTTTCTTTAGGCGATCAGTTCCAGAAGCAAGCTGCTGAAAAACGCTTTATTAAATAGCATTCAGCTTGGCTCCATTTTCGCCTAAGCGATGCCACACCTCCTGTATTATGTAGAATGAGCTTCTTCCTCCCATCAGTATCGATAGATGCTTATGTTGTATCCTGTGTCACTATTTAAGGACACCGCACCAGTGAATATAGGAGTAACTAAAACATTAATAAATACAAATTATCGGGTACAGAGGCATCGATTTCTAGCGACTGTTCGGTCGCGCCTTCGCGATCCCCCCAGACCGCTGCAAGCTGGACGACAGCCGGGTTAACTTAATACTTCAGGTCCTCCACTAATGAACCTTCACTCCCCTTCGCATCGTACGTTCTAACTCGGTTTCTTTTATCCCTCTTACGAATTTGTTAAAGATGTTTTTCGCTTTTATATCTTTCGCTTCTACTCTTAAGTAACATATAAGAGGTAACCTCAGGTATTTTGCGCTCACAAAATATTTTGCATCCAGTCTTATCCAATATATTGATCTTTATTGATTGTCCTCGGCAGCCATCGATGGACCTAAACAGATTGAGGTAAAATGGTGGCACGTCGAAATTAAAACGCGGTATGCAATATCAAATCTGCAATGCCTGGTTTCACTTCAAGTGCACGGAAGAAAATATTAACCGATATAATAACTCTTCTGACCCCGACCGAAAGCTGCCCCCTTGACGTGGTGGTCGCGCTTAAGTGCTGCAATAATCCTGCTGGCTAAACAGACTGAAACCTCGTTCCACAAGGTACAACCATGCCAGAAAGGCCAAACGGGAGCAGACAGGCACGTGCACCGAGACCCTGCACTAAGAGTAATCGTAGTACAAGGCGGTCTGCGGGGAAAGTCCTACTGTCCTCTGCGACAGGAGTGTGAAATCAGTAAGGTGTTTCCCCAGGCGACCAGCATGTCCATATTTATGGGATCAGCGATTCTGCCTTCCCCCGAGGGAGGACGGGTTAGATAAGGTTGGCCGCAGAAACCGCACACTCCGATCGCCCAAAGGTTAACCGTAACCGCCGGCGGGTTATCCAATACCGTCGAAATACATTCGAAGCCAAGGATCCCGGTGCTGCTAAAAACGCAACTGCTGTGCGCAGCTGCGTCATGAATGAGAGAGTAATGCCCTATTCTCTGCGCCCTCGCGTTAGGCCATCCCCCTGCAGCCGAGCAGATCAGACTATTGAGTCGTCGGCTCCGGGCAGGGACGCCAAATAAAACCATATATTCTTCCACTGCCTCGTGGGTCAGACTTTTGAGTCAGGAGCTAGAGTCATGGTAAGGAAACAAAATCCTACATTCTCCCACTGCCTTGTAGGTCATACATTTGAGTCAGAGGCTAGGGTCAGGGTCCCCGAACAAAAGCCTACGTCCTCCTACTGCCCTGTCGGTCAGACATTTGAGTAGAAGGCTCAAGATGGGGTACCTCAACCAAACCACTTCCTCGGCTTGGCCAACCGGGGAGTATCATTTGACCGCAAATTGCAGTGTCCAGTAATGTCCCTCTCAAAACCATTGCCAACGCACAAGCAAAAGACGGTGAGCAATTTGACTGTCGGTCATCTGACAGAAGGGCCTTAGACTCTATGCGGACTACAAGAATTAAACAATAACCATTCTAAATCCACGAGATACTCTGTATATGGGATCTTTTAACGTCCGTAATCTATGTCTAATTGGCAAACAGGCAATGCTTGCTGAAACCTTGTACTCCCTTAAAATTGATGTATGCTGTGTCTCCGTAACACGCACACAAGTGCCAAGCGTGGTTGAGCATCTCATAATTCTAAGGATGAACGCAGCTCTTCCACGCCTCTGCTTCCTTGTGTCCGGTGACCCAGAAGCGATGACTCGTGCAATATATGGCGCAGGAGTTGCATTCACCCCCACGGCTGAACGCGCTTTGCTGGATTGGTTCCCAGTAAACTGTATTCTCAGCGTCGTCCGGCTATCCAGTTCAATCAAGCTCAATGTCTCCCAGCACAAAAGCGATGCATGTTTGTCGTGTCGGCTTATGCTCAAAAGGACTGCAGTTCTCATGTGGAGATCGATACTTCCTTTCGAGAGCTATCCGGGCTCATTCCTCGGGGAAAATGCACTGACACTTCGAACCTCGCAGGCTATTTGAATGCTCAAAGTTGGGTGGTCGATTTGGAGTCGATGCTCGCGGCAACGGAGATTGAGTCCTTCAGTTGTGTGCGGATCACGAACTGTTCCTTGCAAGTACGAACTTTAAACGTAAACGTTTGCACCGCGTAACCTGGGGGCGGCCAAACACAAATCAACCGTGTACCCATCTAGACGACATGAACATCAGCCACCGAGGGATAGCCACAATCCCAGACGTTCGTTCATTCTAGGGCACACCACGTGAGTCCGATCACGCGTTGGTGCGCACGCGCTCAACAGTTAGATTTTCTTCAGGCCCGCGCAAGTCGGCAAGAAGCATGCCAATCCACTATCTTTGAAGTACTGCCATAGCTCAACAGTATCGATCTGAGCTGGCCCAACAGCTCTCCAGAGTAAAACAATCCTGTGGGGGCAGTGAGCATGTGGATGAAGCGTGGCCAAGGGTGAAGGGAGCTACGCTAACGGCGTTCAGTCCTGCCTACCCGACATCTCCAATTCGACCACAAGACCACTGGATGTCGTCGAGGTCGTTATCCATGATTGATGCCAGGAACGCCATACAAGGAGGCACCGAGTGCGACTGCGCACGCAAGTCCCTCAAACGCCAAATAGCAAAGAGTCTAAGGAAAGAACGAGAGCTCTGGTGGACATCGAAACCTGAAGAGATGGAGAAGGCTCTTGCTACGGGAAACAGCCGAGCAATTTACCAACTGATACGATCGACTGACCCTAGGAAAGCGACGGTCAGCGAAACGATAGGTGAAAAAGATGGCTCATTAATTCACTTGCAAAAACGTCGACTGGAGAGATGGGCCGAACACTTTGGAGACTAGTTCAGCGGGCTCTCTGCGACACAGTCGGTGGAGGTAATGCATACGGGCGAATGAAACGTAAACCTTGATCGCTCTTTGGCCTTATCTTTCGGAGGTTGAGTTAACGTACGGAGTATCAAATCCGTGAAAACCAAGCTGGGTTCCGTCCTGCAAGAGGTTGCATCAATCATATCTCCACCCATGACAGATTCTGGAACAGCGAATTTGCTTCCAGCAACCAACAATATGGTTTATCTTGATCCGAAAGCTGCATTTGAATCTGTGGAGCACCAAGCATTATGGCAGTGTCAAAGGTGCCACCAATAAATTTTTGACCCTCATCAAGGCGCTGTACGCCAAAGGCCACCCAACGGTCTATGGGAAGTCCTCTCCTGTGTTCACAACATTCAGTAATGACCAACAGGGCCGTTCTCTTTCACCTTTCCTCTTCAACTTTGTCATTGATATGATCATGGAAGACTGACTACCAGCCTCTAATGCCTGTGGGGTAGAAATGCTCCCTGGGCCTCCGCTCACAGATATCGAGTACGCAGACGACATAGCTCTTGTGGGACATGACCCCATGGTAATGCAAACAATATTAAATAACCTTAATAATCCTGCTTCGCGGTTCGACATGCGCTTCATGCCTGCTAAATGTAAAGTACTACTGCAAAACTGGGTGAGCTCGAACACTAGCCTCATGTTTGCGGATGAACCGATTGAGGTGGTAGACAAATTTGTTTACCTGGGCAGCGGTATCACTCCCAGCGGTCTCACAGATGATATTTCCACCCGGATGGGAAGGCCAGAGCAGCTTATGCGAACCTACGTCACATGTGGCATAGGCGTGACATCAGCCTCTCTGTCGTGGGTCGAGTTTATAATGCTGCGATGCGCTCCATATTACTACAAGAATCAGAAACCTGGCCACTGCGCGCCGAGAACATGAAAAGACTTTCGTGTTTGACCATCGATGTCTTCGGAGCATCGCCCGAATCTGGTAGGAACACCGGATAGGCAATTCTGAAGTACGTCGAATGGTATTCGGGAGAAACAACTCACCACCAATAGATGAACTGATCACACTCC
Organism: Opisthorchis viverrini; assembly: GCF_000715545.1. Lineage (NCBI taxonomy): Eukaryota > Metazoa > Platyhelminthes > Trematoda > Opisthorchiida > Opisthorchiidae > Opisthorchis > Opisthorchis viverrini. The sequence continues at coordinate 65,340 of NW_008752335.1, forward strand.
ATAGGTTGCGCTAGCTTGGCCACGTTTTGCGTAGGCCAGTCGACCGACGTCCTCGAAGGGCTCTTTTCGCACAACGTGAAGGTTGGAAGACAGGCAGAAGCGGTCAAACAATGACTTGTCAGCGGAGTATGAAAGCCATTACCACCAAACTTAGCCGCGCTGGTCACTGCCGAGATGGGCAGCATCAATGGCTAGACACATTGTCAGACATGTCATACTCGTTCAATCAATGACGCTCGTGCATCGAAGCTATTGCCTTTAATGCATGGCTCCCGTTCCAACCCCTACCCGCATTACTTGACAGCCTACTGACAGTTATATTCACCAATTTATCAGCTTCCGCCTCCAAAGTGCAGCTACATACACCGCCACCCAAACCATCGGTTAACGAAACTGGGTCAGCCACAATCAATGTAAGACGAATACGCGGTTATTACAGCTAACAGTGATGATGCCGAACGTCAACTGCTTTCCAGTGCTACATCCATTTGCCGGTTGCTGGCATTGAAACCCCAGGATTTTAACTCGTCTCGGGGTCCCCATTCAGGAAGACGGCAGTGGCCAGCTTGGCTAAGTTTGGTGGTAATGGTCCAGAAAACATCATGAGGTTAGAAGCCAAAAAGGAGTTGGGTATCTGGTTCTCCTCAAAATTGTCCCTCTCACTACACCAAGAGAAATCGGCTCAAAAGAATTCCCCATTTTATGGATGATCCGACGCACCATATGCCGTATCACTCGCATGGACTCCCACAAACTCTATGGGGCCTACGTCGCAACGCTCCTGGAATACGCTAACCAGTCCACACTGGACGTACGAAAGAAGTCACCCTCATTAAGGGTGTCTAGCAATCCGCTACAAGAAGTGTTTCTGGCCTCAAACCCGTGGACTACGGAACGCGCCTACCGATGCTTGATCTCCTTCCCGGAAGTGTCTTCGCCCTATTTTAACAAACATTGCCAACAGGTTTTTTACCGTTGACCCAGCAATCAAAGAGCGAGGACTCAGAGGATTTTCAGGCTCACAGCGCACGCCTTCATTAAGCATTTTTTCTCATTTCGCGTAGTTGCTGCCTGGATTGATATCCGTACGACGGTTGTCCACGCCCCATATAGAACCTAGTTAAAAGAACTACTGAACATTTATTTATGTAAATTTTCGCGCCGGCAAGCGCACTGCCCACGCTGGGAACAAGAAGAACAGTGTTACGCCCTTTTTGCACTTGCGCCTTCCAGGCTAACGACAACCACTTAACGACGAAAATAAAACCGACCCGGGAAACTTGAAAGAATGGCTCGATCCTGTGTATCAATTCGTAAATCTGTGAATTTGCAGCTGAGAACCAAGCGCAGGCTGCTTAACTTCGACGAACTGAGGTGACAGTAAATGCTGACGATACGTTTCGACCAGTCACGACAAAGCCTCATCGAAAGCCTGCTGAAGCCTGACGAGGAGCAGGGTCGCATTTCATCTCGCTGCCATCATAGCCGTCTTGAACGGCCTACGGGCCGTCCGGCGATTAACCTGATTGTCAAACCTTGCCAAGGAATCTTAATTTATTTTCAGGGTAACCGCCACAAATGAAAATATCGAGGCCTTCCCTGCGGGACTGTCCATTAAAAAAACGAACTAAAGTGTTGCAGCCTCTTGGACAGGGAAAAGAAACTGTCGTGTGCATTCTGTTAACAAAAACTGAATATCCGTCTTTTCGAACGCGTCTTTCTGGACCTTCCTGGATATTCACTGATGTTACTGAAATCTAAACAAATTCTATTAATCTGTTCAGCACATTCCGTAATAAACTCACTTCTCAGCACACGCTATGCGGGTTTACACGGAAAACTACCGCTTGCATTCCTCATCCTCAATGTAGTATGATTATATTCCTACGCTGGCTTCAGTGAGGTACCTATGTCTTCATCAATGTTAGAAAGGCATACTAAGTAAGACGAGACCTAGAGAAGCACCGTAGTGTAAGAATCATCTAGTGGTTATATTGGTTGAAATGCAAGGCTTCAAGAGTATCACACAAATTAACCTTCAGTGTAGTTTATTCAAATATTCCTTTTACTCTTTTAGCATGATCAAAAGTTGTTATGGTCAGTGATGCTAATTCTCTAGTAATGGTCCCCTTACTCTTGGAGCTTCTGATTTTTTAACATATTCTATGTTGTTATGCTTAATTATGCCTCATGACTGGAAGGAATCAATCCGAATAAACAGTCGTAAATTACGTTAAGGGCCGATTAGCTAGCACTTATATACATTCAGTCAAACAGGGAAAAGCAGTCAACCAAAATTTATTGTAGAGTGTGACAACATATAAACAAAATGATCCCAAAACTATTACATAAGCAGTGAGCGAATTCGTCCACATCCTTGCGGCCAAAAAGAAATTATCCCAACTGACCTGTTTCAATATGAAGCTCTCGGAAATTTTGCAGTTAAGCGGGCATACGAGTATCCAGCAACCACTGCGTGGTCCACACACATTCAATTATAATAGGTCAGTGTACCCAATGTTCAAATTATGGAATCAGAGGGACATGGACAAGCTAAAAAAACATCCACGCTAATCTGCGGAATAATCACCGTGCCTGGTCACTCCAGTAGGACCCACAAAAGCAAGGCAACGCCGGAAAAGATTTTGTACTAACCGGGTAACTTAACAGCTATCCATGTGGTTAATTCCAAAATGCCTTCATGTATCCATAACATAACCAATGGCGCCTGGTCTTCATGGTTAGGTGCAACGATTTCCATAATAAAGTACAAGAGATATAAAGAGAGATTTGTTGAAACAGCGTGCTTGGTGATCCTTTCATGTAAAAGAGAAGTGCACAGGCGGCTGGTCATACAGATTGCCGGGCTTCGCGCTGAAATCGACAGCTCAGATGACCTACAAGTTACATATTCCATCGTGAAAGTGAATTGGTGAACTATATCGCTCCCTTGGGTCAAGGGAATGGAAACCTGTTTCTTTTAAAAATGGCATAAAAGCGATTTTCCACTTAATGCGGCAGGAATTGCTCAACAAGATATATATATATATATATATCAGTAAGAGTACTTCGTCCAGGATATGCGAATTACCGTTCCTTCGCAGCAGAGTGGCTATGCAGGCAAGGGCCGGGAGAATGTACTCGGTAATCCTAATCTCCGGTAAGCAAATCACTAGTCCCTTCGATCAGTTCATGGTGCTTGGCGAAATTGCCTACTGCAGAAAGAGCAGTCGCGTTTGTCCGCGGAATGGGCTGATCGCTTTTTGTTGCCCAAGCTTCCAAATCAGAGTGCTTCAGTTGATGATTCACCGAGGGTGCCACTGGTAAATTGGTTCAGTTTCCGTATATTTGTGAGTGCTGCGGCAATTTTCTAAGGAGGTGAATGTGCTTATGGTTAATTGGAATTCAGATGTTGACTACTTTTTATTACATATTTTTGAAAAGCATGGTCACAAGCATAACAATGGGAACGCGATAGAGCAACAGGTGAATACGGGAAAAGAGAGAAATGCCTCATTCGAGATCATGCCATAAACAGTTCCAGTCTGATAAGTTGATTTCCGAGGTATGCAAACATTCTGATATGGAAACATGTGTCTGTAGACCAACAACCGAAGAAAGGGAAACCAATTGTGAATTCTCTTCAGGGTGCTGTAGGCGCTAACACAGTCAAGACTCGCACATTTGGGACAAAGTGTCCGTCATACTGGGTCTGATGTGAAATTAAATGGCGGTAGGCGCTAAGTCAAGACTCGCACATTTGGGACAAAGTGTCCGTCATACTGGGTCTGATGTGAAATTAAATGGCGAAAATGCACATTACATGCCATTTGCTACGCATAATTGTGTCATAAGTACGCAGGAAGCCCACAATGGCAAGCAAACACAAGTCACTGACTGCGACCTTGTGAAGTCTCAGTCTAATAACAGCCTTAGCGGATTGAGGAAACCATACCCATCGATAAGAGTTGATCATCGGTTGGTGAACCAACCGGTGGCATGTGAGGCTAAGATTGTGGCGAGCGGATGTTTATCAGCGCCCTACTTCTGCTTCTTCGCAGTCACTCATCGCCCATCCAGGAATATGCTGACGTCCATTACAGTTGCACGGTGATCTCGAGGAGAGATCAGGTCAGGTTTGATGAAGGACGTCGAAGTAGGTGTCTCACCGCCTGGGGGACGCTTTGGGCATTCCCTTGCAACCCGATTATGACGAGCACATCCGGCATCATCCAGCAGGATTGCAAAATATGCACCAACCTCTCCGGTTGGCCACAGTTTCCACGACATAGGATCGTCTGCCTACCATTGCCATGCCGAGCGCTTCTTAGTCTCTTCTTGAGCAGGTTGTATCAGAGCTGGATAACACGGATAGATATCCGTGGAAACACTTGTTCTGGAACTACGAACCATCGATTCAAGAGAGCCAAAGCGCACATTTCTCGTAAACCGCGACCGTCGACGCTGTTGTGCCGACTATAACCACAAGCAGCCACAAACTCTTCCTTGGTGTGTATGCATCCACCTTAAATTCGGTTCGGAAGGCTGCGATCCCGAACAATTTCGCCAAATGCGGACTCATTGACAAAACTGCGTGGTCCTCGGCAATGAATAGAAAGGAGTTTTCCATACGCGTACTCTGCTGCATCGGGATTGTTGCACTCAGACTTGGGATAACAAGCCCCATTTGGTTTACCGGCGTCGATGTCGCTGATCCGGCTGTCCTTCGGTAGACGTAACCAGCCACGTATATATTGCCCGATATAGATGTCCAATCTTTTGAGCGTGTTACAGTGAGCTTGGCCGAACAGGAGCAACTATGTCAGCCGTGGTATCAGGTAGTTCCCCGTAATATCAATTCTTCGATGCGGCTTCACCGGGCACGCGTCACTTTTTCGAGCAGTTTGGTTAAGTGTCGTCGGTGATTAAAGACCACTTTCCATTTTGGGAGTAGAAGAAAATGCCCAGATATGTTACGGTGTCTGCCCGACCCAGAGGAATAGATAGTTTCTTGGGAAAGCGAAATCGTTTGACTAAGGCTGCTTTTGGCTGATGTTTCCTGTCCATACAAGTAACCATTACTTCCTGCTTTTCGGCATTTATCTTCAAACCAGCTGTTCCAACTCGACCGCGGCAGCTTTAAGGCTCTCTTTAAGGCGTGCTCGACTTTCTGGACGGATGACATAGCCGTCGGCGAAAGCAAAACCATCTGAGGTGTCATGGAACTGGTATCCCATTTTCGGCGCCGAAAATCCAAGAATCTCATCCATTGACATAATGAATAATAATGGAAGAGTGGATCCCCTTGCCTCACACCTCTGTGACAATGAAGCTCCGAACTTGCGGAAACTGCTACAGCATTCTCGTTATACTGTGAGATGTAGAAAAACAGAGGTGACGGTGCTCCAAACGTCTCGGTAGATCTGACGATTGTCATCCGGAACCGAGTAAAACGCTTTCGGGATATCAACGAACACCAAGCTGAGGTTAGAGGCAGTGGCTCAATAGTGACCAAACAGGACACGCAACAGCGATGTGGCTTCCAACCGGTCATCTCGATGCAGAAATGCAAACTGAAGTGAGGGCAGTTGCAATCCGCGACTCCAGCGATCAGCAAGCATCTTATGGAAGCAACGAACAAGAATGGGTGACAAGGAGATTGGTCTCAGTTGATCTGGTGAATTCGAGTTTGAGACCTCCGGAAATAAAGTAATACGGGCTCAACAAAGATGTGGGGGGCAACCCCATATAATAACAGTAGGGTAATATACCCAGCGAGCACGTTAGCATTAGACCGGCGGAGCATCCTTGGTGTGAGCTTGTGCAAACTTGGGAAGGAATTGCCCATCAAACGGATCGTGCGGACGACTTCCTCACTTGCAATTGGCTCGATCAAGCTCCAGTCGGATGGTACTACTAAGCAACTTGTTTGGTTTTCCGCGTGTTTTAAATTGAGAGCACTTGTTTCCGATACTGCTCGGCGTTCATATGTAGGTCGCATTTACCTTTGTATGATTCCTTCCATGACACATCGAGCACAGCAGACGCTGCATCTTTCCGTCTTTGGTGGTGTAGTGTCTGGATGGCCGCATATTTGGCTCGGCGGATCTGCTTTCGGTTAAACGGGATCCGATGGGATAAGTGACGGCGGCGTCGGGAAACAGTTTTCCAGGTTTGTGAAAATGTCCTGGGGGCGCGGTTGTCCAGAAGCGACAGGACTTACTCCGGTGTCAGCATGCCAGACTGCAACCCTCGGGCAAATGCCAGAAGTTAACACAAGCAAGCGATCGGTCAGCATGGGATTCCAAGAGTGACACGGCGCAACCAACCGTTTGTTTAAACCAGACGATGTAGTCATCAGCTTCTGATGAGTAGTCCGTCGTTCGGCCGATGGTTTAGTCAGGTCTACCAGATGAAGGTTCGTCCTGTTGTGCTCGCCAGTTAAGCACCCGTAACCTGGTTTTGATGCTGATAGGAAATACAGCCCCATTCTCGTGAACGGCTACGTTTGCGTGCCAAAAGTTGGATATAAATCGTTAGCCAGGCTAAAGAGCGATTGTGACTCTGGCTGGGACTAACGGATACCGGAATCCTTCACTCGGCTAGGCTTATCTGCAATATGCTGGGGGCATGTGCGTGCCCGCGAAGTTGACTTAGGCCAGCCTTTGTCGGAAAAGGCGGAAACAATTGGCGCAGGCCAATCGGGCAACCGTGTTCGTACCAACAACTTTATTGTCGTGGACTCGATGTTGGGCTATCTGTGTACTTGTTGGAGCTGGTGCGGACGCGTGAAATGATTCGTAGCAAATTTTGTCGAAAGTAACGAGCACATTGAAACCAAACAGAATGGTCAGCACTGTCTGAAGTTGCTGCACTCTTAGCTCACCCAGACTGACGTCCAGGCCACCCTGTCGGCAACGCGATGGGGTTGTCCAGCTCTTTTGATGGTCGCATATCAACACGTGTTAGCACGATCGACTCCGAGATATTTCTCCGCAAGTTTGCCAGTTTAACGCCTTCTAATCTGTTAACCCTGGGATCCTTGGCAAGTTCTACCGCTTCGGCTATTACTTTGTGTTTGAGGAACCGTAGTCCTCACTTAGAAGCCCCAATATTTCATAAATATGTTTTGAGCCCTGTGTCTAGTGCATGTTCCTCAATTTCCGAGTCCTTCAGTAATGCTTTCTATTCATCTGCATCTCCCGGCAGCCTGTCTGCTTTTCTATTTTGGTCACCGATTTCGGTGTGAAGTTCCCTGGCCGCCTGTCTTATAGTGACCGTGGTGCAAACGTTACACTAAATTTTGTAAAAACACCCTGTGTTTCTTCCCTGGGGCGATCGTTCATTGCACCAGTGCAGAGCGCTGGTTCCCCCTGGATAGCTACTTCAATGTTTGTCGTGTTTAGTATTCTTTAAAATATCTCCGATATCCTTTGTTTGTATGATATAACAGCTGTCCCGGTGGCGTTTCGCTACCGGTACCCACATCTTTCGCAAATGACGCCCAGTCTGGCTAGCTGGATATCCGCCACCTTTCTATGCTCCAATTAGGGCCGCTTTTGATCAGCGCCTTACACCCTGAACATTGATGAGACAATACTGGCGAATTCGGATGGGCAGCAGAGTATTGTGGAACAGCCCCAGTGTTTTTGGATTGTCGTACACTGTGCACTCTATTTCTCTCGCAACTTTGTGTCATGCAGGTCTAAAATGGCCAGTGTACCCGAGGATGACTATGTCTACATCAGTTCATTCAGTTCATTCAGGTAATTGTAAAACACACTAACCATGTTCTTTTTCATGTTGGAACATCTTAGGTGTTTATTTGAACCCGGCTAAAACTCTCTGTTCAAATTCTTTTATAAATATATTTGCCAAAACTGGGGATACTGGAAATCCCATTGCTGGACCTCGTTTTTCGTTAGATAACGCTGGGTGAAAAGGACGCGGGTGAGATTCAGGCGTGCTTTGATACCTTCGACGATTTCATTTGTCGCCAGCAGTGTCCGTTCTAAGAATGTGGTATATGATGTTAGCAGTCGCTTAGTTATTTCTTAGGAGTTCTCTTTGGGCACATTTGTATATCATGGGAAAATACCGGGATGTCATCCGGTTCAACGGCGGCCCCCGCTACCTTGCTGACAAAGTCATACGAATGCCAAATGTAAGTACTTGATTACTCGGTGAAGGGTTTTAAAATACCGGTCGAGAACCTGGCCAGTTCATGTGGCGGAGGAACTATTCCGTCTTGTATCGATCTCACAGAGACATGTGGTTTATTTATTTTTGGATGGCCATGCAGTCGCGGTTGGATTGCACTTACGGGGTTAAATGGATACCAGGCACCTTGCCCCCACGTGGTTTATCATGGACCACAAATAGTTGCCAAAGTCGGCTTTATTCCTGTTCATTACAGACATGATAAACGTCTTGTCGATCGCCCGCTGGGGACCTTCAGCGAGGTGCTGCTTGACCTTCTGTAGATTATCCCTCTTGTTCATTAACAACAGTGACCTTACCCTTATCCGTCTTTGTATTCACTATGGTGTCCACCATTTTTGGGGCGTTTATGTTTTTTTCGCTCTGGTGGTGTAATTTTTGGAATTCCTGGTTGCTGGGACTTAAGGATTGTGTTTAGCTGTACCCGTGGCTCTTCTGCCTCCGCTTGCGGGAGTTTTTGGAGGGCACATTCAACGCTAGGGAGTTATTTCTTCCTCACTTATCACACTTTGCTTACAGCGAAGTTCAAGCCTTTATCTAAGGGACAACACTATTCCGCACTTGGTGGTCTGTTTGATTGAACGCACTACGAAAGCTTGTGTGGGGCTCAGACCTAGTTACGGGTTCACTAGACGTCGAGTCTTTGGAAGCAACATTTTGAACTTATGGATTTGTCTACCTTTGCATTATTGTACTTAGATGGCTGTCACTTCTGTTGCTTTGGTTCCGCGTAACTAGTAGTCTGCGGACGAGAGGTCGCTTGAAAAATCTTGGTTGAGCCCATATGCGTATTGAGGGATATCAGATAGACGACGAGTTTTCGAGTACATCCTCTAATAGTAATCGTTTTGTTGTTTCTAAAGAGTTATCAGTTGGTTAAATTGAACATAACGATTTTTTTACAAAAAATACGAGGATGACACCTGGTTCAACGGTGACGCCGGCTACTTTGTTGGTGAACTCATATGAATGCTTGACGTGAATACTAGATTCCCTGTTGAGAGGATTCATAACACCGACCAAGAATCTGGCCAGTTCATGCGGTATGGTACCTATTCCGTCTGCCGGCCTTCACTCAAAGACATTAAATAAAGCACCTGAATGGGAAGAAAGAGACTGAAAATTCCCATAAATCATCAACTCAAGATTTTGGCAACCACACTAGCCAACGAGACCTGGTAATTGACACTCAACATTGATCTGGTGTGATAATCCGAAGAGTGCTTACTTGTTCGTTCCCCGTCCGATTCAAACCCTGGATAAGTTGGGGAATTTTTTCACTTTTCTCTTTGACGCTAAAGCGTCAAAAGGGAAACGCTGCCCCATTGAAAACTACCAATTGTTCGTGAGACGACGATAACCTAGTCGTTTCCAACCCTTTTCTAACTATTTAGAATATATTTGGGTTGATTGTATATGTATATGAATGAATGCGGTGATTTTTGCAGAAACGTTTGATGTCGTTTACGCCAAGTCTTTACGATTAGGCCACCGTTTGCCACCGGGTTTCAAACCACCGTACATGCACCTCAAATAAAGTGAGATAGACGAAAATTCCTCAGGTCAATCTTGTTCATCACTGCCTCTGTTGTTTGAAATCGATGAAATATTTAATTACAACTGACTAGCCTTGTTGAAATCCACAATGTCACGCACGTGGCCCATGATGTCTGAGTTGTTTGGTTCTCCTGGAGCATTTATGTGAATGAACGATTTTGTGATTCACTCAATTGCAAACGTCACTCGAATCTCTTCACCGACAACAAAAGTGACCACACTGATTGATTAATATGGAAAAACTATACGCGTTCTTATACAAAAATCTGCGACACAATTCCGGTATTATATATACCGTCGCGTACATAAATAAAATAGACTAAGTGTCTCACGACCAGGTACTTCGAAGCAAAATCATATCGGTATATGCCGTAATATTTGTTTGAGGCTTGCTGCAGTTATTCTGAATGGGGCACGTCGCAATTTTCCATATTTTCATTGCCAAATCTTTTAGTAGGCACTGGCGTGTGACATATCCTCAACGAATCCCATCCACCACCGAGGCATGATGCATGCTGTGGGCGTTTTCTGATTTGCTCACATACCAGGCCAAATCAGCTCAACTTGCATTATCACCAACGAACGCTGTGCTAAAATTCCTGTGCGTGCGAAATTCCTCAGGTATCTTGTGCATCTTGTAACCACCACTGACCGAAAATAAATAGAAATGACTGCCTCACTAGCAGTTCGTTCTACTTTATTGAACAACAGCGCAAGCGAATTTATTTTAAGTGACGCTGCGTCAAAACTACCAAATAAATTGACCAAAGAGTATCGGATGGACCGCATACAGCGGTTTTTATTCTATTACTACGAGGATATACGTAATTCCTGAAGCTGTAATTATTTGACACCATGAAATGATTAAAAGGGAGAATTAAAAATACATATCAGTTGTTATGGTAAGCTATCTGTCACATCAAATTACGCAAGTGCAACACATACCTATTGTGAAACAGAATCATTGAATTTAAAAGTGAACAAGATGTACTTGATGAAGATGGCTGTAAATATATAGAGCTCGGATAAATTATGTTACAGTTTACCACGTTGGCATGCTTAGCGTTCGACAAGTTTTATTGATATTGTCTGCCCAATCGTATTTGTGCATTTCGCTTGCCCCAAAACTAACTAGAGTGACATGCAACTAAATTTCAAATGCATAACAGAATATACGTTCACAGAATCGCTGCTGAATTTCCCGCGTAGTCTCCTCGGCAAACAAAGTTAGGGTTTACAGTCCGTCACCTATGTGTTGGCGATTTTTGTGATATGCGAAACTACTAAATATGTGAGCATCAATTCACACCACGGTAAATTATCCGACAGATTTCTGAACGGGGAGTCTACATACAGGAGAAATGAATGAAAGACCTGATCCGACTTCTACAGTCTTTAAAAAATGCTTGAAAACGGGTTGCTCTGTCGAACGGAATAAAGGGTTTTCAAGACTGGCGATGAAGGAGATCCTAACACAACAACTGAATTCTATGGGATGCTTGAAAGGAACAGTTCGGTACATAGCTAGGCAAACTAAGTGAATACTGAACCCGTGACAGCTTCTGATTCCCGGCTTTAATTCGCCAGCTAGGGAGCGGGAGGCCTATGTTGATAAATTGAGAAATCTTCAAACTACTAATGAGCAGCCAAACATATTTGAGATAGTATGAACAGGGCAAAACGCGCATGTATTAGAAAGCAGCAGTGAAGGGTTTTGATTTGGTGGTTCCAAACAAACGTCCGTTGACTGATATCCAGCCACAAGCAGCATTTCCAGATTTGGTGACCCCTATTGGATTTTGCAACCATAGTCAATATCAACGGTGTCCTGTGATCGCGGTCCAATTTAGATTAGTCCAATTTAGATTGCTTGCATGTGCTGATCTGAAATTTTGTGACAAGGTGTACGTTGTCCGTAGCACAAAACGAATCGGCTACAACATACAGGGAGATTGAAACCTGCACGCCGGTGAACAAGACTATGGCGGCAAGAAACACTCCACGGCAGGTACCGACGTTTCTAGCCTGGTGGCTATGGCAATCATGGATTGCAAAGTTGGCAGCAAGTTCACAGATGCACGCGCACGATCAATAAGATAGATAATATTCGAGTTTATTTAGAAGGGTAAGTCTTCGGATAATATACATTCAAAATGCAGAACATTTTCCGTCACCTTAAATTCATGAATTTCCAGCTGAATCGTCCCTGCAATGACCACCGATAGGAAGGTTTATGCAGTTCTGCCATCATGTATCGAATACCGGCGTAATATAATGCCGTGAGAAACCGGCACTCCTTCCGGGTTTGTTGCTGATAAATGGAGGAGTGATGCGGTTACATTGCTTCGTCTTCTTTTGTTAGCTTAATTAGGGTTTCTGGCATGTCGCGAATCTCACCCCGGGTATCCGTTTCTCCGGAAAGTTACAAATGATTTTTTTTCTTTATTCTTAGATCCTTTACTGTTGCAGTGTCCAAATTCGCATGCAAAGTATTATTTGGCTGGTTTGTTTTTGACCGTTTGAATGGTTGCCCTGCCAGCGCAGAGTCTGACTCGCATCATTCACTTTTCTGTGGACTTCGGTTTGTAGCCGTTCGTGTGGCAGCCTGATGAAAATGATATTTAGGGATATCAGTTTCTCCTTATTTTCTCCTTGTATTCTTGAAATAAACGCTTTCAAACAATTGTCTGTAATTGACTTACCCACGCATATTTATCTTTTGAAACTTTTGGAACCTCAGTCAAAGTACCGTATCCGAATTTTGAAATTCCTCTCGTGCAGTGCATGTGCCAAATAAAGTACAAAGTAACATAATGCTTCTGAATTTGCTCCCTTCCCCTCCTCTATGGTACGTGTCAGCGTGTTTCCGGGTTAGATGTGCAATGCATGTGCCAAATAAAGTACAAAGTAACGTAATGCTTCTGAATTTGCTCCCTTCCGACGCATCATCCTTTGTGGTACGTGTCAGCGTGTTTCCGGGTTAGATTGCGATGGCATTTTAAGAATTCGGCACTATAGAACATTGGTAGGAGACGGCGCTCAACATCGAAATATGGAAACCTCAACTGGATAACCCGAACCAGAATTTTCATCAACAGCTTGTCCACAGGAGTTTATGAATACCTGTGTCTCACGTAGAAATAAGGTCCAAGGTAGAACCAGGAAGCTATATGATAACGACCTCATTAAAATATCTGTGTTAGAATGAAAAAACCTGTCTTCCGAATGCGATAGGCGACTTGGATTTTATTAGCTGTACGTGTGGAGCCAGAAAATGGTGGATGAATTTACCAGCTGAGAAGCGGATTTCCCCAATTATGATTGTCAACCAATGTATCCTGATAATTTATTTGTTCCCACTGGGACTTAAATAATAAGGTTGCCGAACATGACAGTTAGGATTCGGATGAATGAAACACAGTAATATTCATGAATACTCTTACTAAAATCTGAGGAAGTGGTGTACGTGCCACTTGGTCGCACTTGGTTACAATTTATGTGGAACAAACCTTTTCAGATCATTCTTTTTGTACATAAACTAACATTGAAAAACTACTGTACTTGTACCGTCCTGGAGAAAATCAAAATAGGGAGCTCGTGAAAACCCAGCGATACACAACCACTCATGATACAGAGCACAACTTATTACAGATTTTGCAAGGGATGACGCCTCAAATTCTTTTGTATTGCTTCAACTTTCATTCGATGGCAAGTGGACGGAGCCAATGTAAAACCGCACACCCTGGTTTTCTTATTAACTGTTACCACACATTTAAGCCTTACTAAAAGATCCTATTGAAAAATTCCACTACATTTTAAGGGAAAATCCGTGGACAGAGCATGTTATTCCTCTGTGTATGGTCTACAAATATATGTTCACTGAAGCTCTTTGGTCCCATAAAGAACGGAGAACTACTGAGCAACACCCTATTGCACAAGGCCCCACCTCTTATTCGAATTGGGCTGTAAAATATGTGTCAACATATACAATACGCAGTATTGTACGTTATATATATAATATACATTATATTATATACACAAAATATTTTATTTTATTATGCACATTATGGACTCCTAGTATTCATTGTGCCTTTACTGCAACTATAATATTAAATAGAACGCCAGCTCATTTTCTTTCACCGCATTACGATACAGGGATGAAATATACCAAAACAAATTGTTTAACTTTGGAGCAAACTCAGCGACTGAAAACTCTGCGCGCTCATTACTTACATCTGCGTTTCAACCTCGCGTCCCGAAAATCTAACCTCACGTGATTGTCCAGACTGCTACCAGAGGAAAGTGCATTATCCAAGCTCGGGGTTGTGTTGTTCGGCTGAACATTTCTAATTCTTTGCTGATTTCTTCTATTTGAGCCCTTATGGATTCCTCTGGATAAACGTTTTGGAAATGTGCGTAGGTTTCAAGGAGAAGATGAGGTTCAGTGGAACCGATCAATACGTAGAACAAATCGGCTGATGTGGGCCCAAGATGAACTCAGATATACTTACAAAGTGCAATAGTTTGGTGGGAATCACGTAAACATGTGTTACCGGTAAATGTTGAGACGTTCTCTATATCACGTGACACGCTGGATTGTGCATCATCATTTTACAGCCTGAGCTGAGGTTTAGTACAGCGGCTGCCACGCTCAACGTATTTGTCAAATGTATTAGAGCTTGTTTCTACTTCCGTTTCACTGAGTTGGACAGAAACGAGTTTCCTTAGCAAATATATAGTTATCCGTATTAAATGTATGGCAGCATAGTCTTCGTTTCTATTTAATTTTTATGGAGAATGCCCACTTGCGCAAAAAGGATTTGTTTTTAAATATCAGTTTCTCTTAAGAGAATCGTAGATGTCGCGATATGCTTGATAATAAACGGTCGAGGAGAGTAAAAGTATATAGCTGGATGGCGGTCTTTGATTTACTCGAACCAGGTATTACGATAAAAAAATATTTGACAGTGCCCGGTCTCTCTGAAATACAGCAATATACCATTCATTCCTGTCATCGATCCTGCCATAGAACAATGGGCTGAAGTCGTGATTTGTCCCGGCCGAGATATGCTAAATTAGAGGAGAATTCTTGAAATCTCTTAAGAATAGTTGGTTTCTTCTAAAATCTTGTAGTGACTGTTTTCCATGGCTCCATTTGGTTTTCAAAAACATCATTAGTTTACTGAGTTTGCAAACACAACAGAGTTAGCATTAGGCAGCCTATACACAGAAGCTCAAGGATGCAATAGGCTTACTCAGAGTTCTCGTGTTTTTAAACACTCTTTGTATCTTTGATCGGTTTTCCTTAAACAGACAAGTCGGGTTGTAATACCCATGTGTTGTCCATTACATTGCCCGCTTCTGCAGGCTGTTCGTTGATGGGGCTTATTGGAGCCCAATTAAAGAAGTGAAAATATCCAAAATCGCTGGATTAACCTTTCTGCTTTTTGCTTCATATTTTCCAGAAATCTTGAGGCGGTGAATGGATCGGAGAATGGATTGATTGCAAAAGCTTATCATAGCGTCATATATGCAATTGGGTCCAAACTGAGCATATGTGAATAGTGGTAGGTATGATGTCCCGGACACGGTAATCTACAGAAATCTAGATACTGAGAAAATGGCAAGAATTGAAGTGGCCCCAGCTAGCTATCTGTATCATAAATGCATCATAAAGTAGGTTTCATTGTTTCATGACAGATATATCCACAGTATTGCAAATACTACCTAGACGAAAGTGGATCCCTGCCAGTGAATTCCCACACTAGCAAAAATTTGTAACGACAATCGCCGTACCCACTGACGATATGTTTTAAACGAATCACACATTATCGGGAATTATTAACATATGGTGATATTAGGTGTGAATGAGGGCTTGATGAGCATTAAGACCGCCTGCCAGTTACAAGAGGCTCCTCACCGGTTTCATATAGTCCAACCTATCTTTAAACTGCCTTATCATTGATAGGTGTCTCCCATTCTGATCTACATTTCCGGCTAAATAAAGTTAACCAAGTCAAAATGCAGTGCACCTTGACCTGCTGGTTTCTGTTGATCTTTTAGCAGCCGCATTTTATGCTTATTCAGGGAGCGATAGCCAGACCAAGATTCTGAAGTTCACAACGTTCGTTGGACACTAACGACGAAATGGAATGGAAAATCAAGGTAAACACAACCCTCGTATCCCATCTGCTTAGTACACATGACTCGAGAAGGAAAACGATTTCCCTTCGAGATCTGAAATATACAAAGCGTTCCTAATAGGGAGACATGGCTATTACACGTCGCCGGTATTCAAGTACACCTGGAAACGCTTAAATCTCCCGCGACAGGAACACATGTTGAGCGAATATTTGAAAACGTGAAAGGATATAAAAGGTTTTGCTTTGAATCCGGGAAAACGTTGGGACATTAGAGCGCGCGAAATTTGCCCTATCAGCCATTGCGACAAATGACCGTTTGCCGATGAACAGCATCATCAGTTTCATAGCACATTTTAAGTCAAATGAGTTAAGCACCTTGACTTCAGGCCAGGGGATCCGTCGCTTCACTTTTATGCGCCCATAACGCGTGTATCCGGTTGGCCATCATGGACAAGAGGCATAAATGTTTAAAAAATCATGCGATTATTTCCCCGGATTGTTGTGAGGAACAATATCCGAATAAACAAATTTTTCCGCTTTGAATCAAATCTCAAACAATCTTCCTAAGTAGTAAACGTTTTCAAAATAGAGCTGATTTCGTGTGGGAAGTTCCATATCTTTTGTGACCGCAAACATATCCTCTTCTGGAAGAAGCCCTTTGTTGAGATTTTGATTAAGCTTTGATAACAACTCAGCTGACGGATTTCCTGGTGAATTTCCTCCCGGAAATTATATGGCGACGTGCTCTTGGCAAGCAACACTCGTCGTTCAGGACCAAACTCACAGAGTTTAAACCTGTTTTCTGAAACAGAACGGAATACACGAAATTCCCTCAACAATAGGTAAAGCAACTCTGAGCCACGCTGTCAACGATATGTAGCTGTTGGTGAAATCATACCACCGAGGACACACATGAGCGCCTTTTAGGTGGACTTTTTGAATGCACGGTTTCCAAGTTATCGTCAAACGGCTTGCTCAAACGGCAGCCGACAACTGTAGGCTTAACGGAGTAAGAAGCCGATGACTTTTATTACCGGTGTGTTTTGTCTATCCGATGATCAAGTGGTTCTAGATGGCTGCATGAAAAGTAATTCAGTGGACGCATAGCACCAAAGACAGTCGCCTGGGCGCTTACGATATTTGTCAGCACATACATAAGGATGAGGCTCCACCAAAATCTGTTTGTGAGTACTTTTTAAAATTTCTAAATGTATGTCGTACAGCTTCTTGTGAACCACCTACCGGAGCTTTCGAGGATTCGGTAAATTCATTTTTGGATACAGCGTTTGACCGAATAAGTTTGTGACAGTCCAAGCCACCACCGAATTTTATGGAATAAAAAGCGATGGAGATGCTGTTACTAGGAATAAATTCGTGATTAAATCGATTTATTATTTCATCAAATTTGTAAGCCAACATAACAAATTTCAATGGAATTCAAAATAGGTTCCACATGTTTATATGCTCACCTGTAAAATGTTATCAAAACCACTAAAATACAACTGTCTTTTCATGGGTGTGATGCTGATCTAACCTGTCAACATAGTGGAACGCAATGCCGGATGGGCTAATTCTATTCGCATCTTTCGCTAATAAATACTCACAAAAATTAACACATTTTTTCACCTCAAAATGCGAGGAGACCTGCGAGTAAGCAGTTCTCCGTTACTAACATTTTCTGTTTGGATAGTGGTAAGGGTAGAGTAACTCACGTTTTTTCAAAGATAATGGAGATGATAATCCTCAAGTGGCCTATTAAGTTGCATGATTATCAGACAACTTGTGGTCGTGAAGGCAGGTTTGTGAGAAAAGAGAAGCCAGCCTGTAACGGTATTCGTCCTGTGATTGCCACGCGTTCTTTATGTCCATCAAAAGAAGATACAACCAAGTGAAACGTCCCAGTCGGGCCCCACCGACAAGCAAAAAATCTACTTAGGGAATATAAAATTTAGCAGCTGGAACAAGAGCGCTTCGCCATTAGTTACGAAGCAAGATGAAAAAACCATCCAAGATATTTTATCGGATGAAGTCACGCGAAAAAAAGACACAAATATGTGGAAGATATTCACTTCAGTTGTATCCGTTGCATACTCAGCAACACAGCGTATATCGTGGGCGGAGTGGGGGATGAAAGCGCTTTTTCGTGTAACAAAACTTAACCAAATATCTATTTTTTCTTGTTTCATGCAACACAATTGATACTGTCAAATTTTTCGTATAATTTCGGGATAATGTAGTCCGTTTTACTCATTCAATGATTTGCGCTGCATAACCATGACGTAGGCATTGGAGAAGCCCTCTATTTAAAAGTAAAAATAATCAAAATCACGAGGTTCGAAAGTCGCAGTTCGGTTGGGTCATTCATTTTGTTTAAGGAAACGTATCTAATTATCTGTCGCCTCTTAGCACTCGAGAGCAGCAAGCGGGATTTCGGCCTGGAGGCGTTTGCGTTGACCAAAGTTTCACCCTGCGTCAGGGGCTAGAACAACGCCATACGTATAAACTGCCCACATTTCTAGTATTCCTGGAGTTCCGAGACGCATGCAACTCGGTTGACCGGTATGCACTTTTGGGACGCTTGCCCACCAAGGAATGCCCGAAAGTGTGTAAACATCGAATTGTCAGATTTCCGGACGTGGGAGAGTGCAATGACAGCTCTCCAAAAGTTTTCGTACACAAAGCGGTGTCCTTCAGGTATGCCCACTTACTTCATTCTTTTTTTTGCATTTTTATTATCGATGAAATAATGGGACAAACGCTGCATGGTCTCGAAAACCCTGGTGTTCCAACAGCCTGTGAATAAAACCTTGTCGATCTGGAATATGCAGACGACGTCATTCTCATATTCGAAGAGGAGGACAACACGCAAGTATTATTCAACGAGCTAACAAATGTCATCACGTCCTTTGGTATGCGATTTGCACCCACAAAGGTTAAAGTCATGCTCGTAGACATAAAGTCATTGAACATACTACTCACAATCCAACAAGAGGCGCTGGAATGAGTGGAGGGTTTACCTATTTTGGAAGTTGCATTCGTTCTCATTGCAGTGTGACAGATGAGGTGAATGCACGAATCTGTAAGGCTCGAGCCGCGTTTTCTAACTTGATACAACTATGTTTTATCCCCAAATACGAAGGGACGTGTGCACTGAGCTACAGTGAGGCCTGTTTTGTTGTGGGGGTGTGCGACTTGGTCTATTTGAGCAGCGGAACTGAGACGTCTTCAGTTGTTCGAAAGTTCTTGTCTCTGAACCGTAGATCGTGTGGTTTGGTGTGAGTAAATCCGTAACGAAGCAGCAAGAGCGCGTTTTTGGCTGTGCAACGTGTGCTTCCAATAAAGAATATGCCTAGCACCTGATGCTGCGTTGGTTTGGACATGTGGTGCGTATGCCGAAACAGTGTTCGCCGAAAAAAGCGCTGCTTTCCATGCCCGGTTCCAAGTAGCCAAAGCAGAAATGTCGCCAACCCTTGACTTCCCGGAGGTGTATGAGGGAGGTCACGAAATGACTGGGTGCTGTCGGTGCTACTCGACTTTCAGGATCGATACCACGTTATCCTAACTGTTTCCGGTTATAGACGCTGAAAGATATGACTGCCAACCGATGTCAGTGGCGTTCTTGTTGTCAGTTTCTCTCCAGTTCGCCTGTGTGCATGTCTGGAGGTGTAGGCACCTTGGAGTGATGTGCATGTCTGGAGGTGTAGGCACTTTGGAGTGATTGTGGTAAGCTAGCACTAAGTCTCGTCCCCCTTTACTATTTTATTACAATAAGGCTTTCAAACAAGTTATGACTCTAGGGCAGTGAAGCATCGGTGTTGATTACTCATCTCATGCTGTCGATGATGATGTAGAGGCTGCTTATAAGCTTGAGCTGCTTCACAATTTCGTCTGAGTGTACACTGAGCATCGTAAGTCAAACCCACTTCTTATCCAACGGATTGTGGAAAATTGCGGCCGTGTATGACGTTTTAAGCTAATAATTTATTGATGGAGCTCATCACAAGTGGCTCGTGTTGGAGCAAAGGGATTTCAGTTAGCTGCAGTGTGAATTTGGTCCTTCATGCGAGCAGTATCATGCATTACTTGTTAAGACAAACAGCGCATTTGCTATCGTCCCTTTTTACACTACGAACCAAAAGTGGATAACTCTGGTCAGTTCATAAGAATGATAATAATTTCAGGTAACTCGCAGCGGCTTGTCATGCTGATGTTGCATCCTGTAAGAAAGCGTACTATCCGCCGCATTGACCTTAACAAAATACGATCGAGTGCCCGTTGCTATGCAACCGCAGCCTTCAAAAATAGCGATGTTCACTGTTTTATTAGCGTCAATGCTGGCTGCAAAGGTCTCTCACCTGTTTCAATAACTGCATATAGCTTCCTTTTCCGCAATGTTTTCTCCAACATTTATCAATGTGAACAGGGGCAAACACGTAACCGCAAATTATTTAGATCCTAGTAATGAGAGCGTCTGTAGCGTCAAAGTTATTAGGCAGGACATTGTCCCAACGGGGTTTTACCGGTTGGCCATACTATTTGTTATTTCAACTTAAGGAGTGCGACACCGCCGTGTAAGGCGGTGATATCGACAAGAGTTCTGCCGTGTCCGTGCAACCTCGATTTCTCTGGCAGAGACTCATGAACGTATGGCCGGAATGATCCTGGTTCATTGTGAATTCCGGTCTCGCGTTTATCTGATGGCAGAGTTGGCAAAGTGTAAGTGACCCACTCATTGCACCCCTCCGGTTTTCATCTACAATGCTGTTTGAAGAAAGGCCAAGAGCTTGACACCACGGAATATTCAAGACCAGGTGAATGCCGCTGATGTTTAGAGGTCGAATTCGTCCCCAAGCTGCAGGTTCGTAAGCCGCTGAGCAAAACCTCGAACTCGGGATCATTTCGAAAAGAGGGTGGGAGAAACTTGCCCAAAGTTTGACGCGGTCATCTCGAAAATCACATTGAAAATTTCCCTTATTTTCTGACGATTGTTTACCAACAAAACAAGTTTAATTTCATTATTAACATTCTTAAATCATAGGAAGTCGTGTATTGCGGATAATTTGTAATGTCAGACAGGGAACATCCCGCGAGTTTCGCAATCAGGCGACATAGGTGCACAACACCANGCACTTTGGAGTGATTGTGGTAAGCTAGCACTAAGTCTCGTCCCCCTTTACTATTTTATTACAATAAGGCTTTCAAACAAGTTATGACTCTAGGGCAGTGAAGCATCGGTGTTGATTACTCATCTCATGCTGTCGATGATGATGTAGAGGCTGCTTATAAGCTTGAGCTGCTTCACAATTTCGTCTGAGTGTACACTGAGCATCGTAAGTCAAACCCACTTCTTATCCAACGGATTGTGGAAAATTGCGGCCGTGTATGACGTTTTAAGCTAATAATTTATTGATGGAGCTCATCACAAGTGGCTCGTGTTGGAGCAAAGGGATTTCAGTTAGCTGCAGTGTGAATTTGGTCCTTCATGCGAGCAGTATCATGCATTACTTGTTAAGACAAACAGCGCATTTGCTATCGTCCCTTTTTACACTACGAACCAAAAGTGGATAACTCTGGTCAGTTCATAAGAATGATAATAATTTCAGGTAACTCGCAGCGGCTTGTCATGCTGATGTTGCTTCCTGTAAGAAAGCGTACTATCCGCCGCAATGACCTTAACAAAATACGATCGAGTGCTTGTTGCTATGCAACCGCAGCCTTCAAAAATAGCGATGTTCACTGTTTTATTAGCGTCAATGCTGGCTGCAAAGGTCTCTCACCTGTTTCAATAACTGCATATAGCTTCCTTTTCCGCAATGTTTTCTCCAACATTTATCAATGTGAACAGGGGCAAACACGTAACCGCAAATTATTTAGATCCTAGTAATGAGAGCGTCTGTAGCGTCAAAGTTATTAGGCAGGACATTGTCCCAACGGGGTTTTACCGGTTGGCCATACTATTTGTTATTTCAACTTAAGGAGTGCGACACCGCCGTGTAAGGCGGTGATATCGACAAGAGTTCTGCCGTGTCCGTGCAACCTCGATTTCTCTGGCAGAGACTCATGAACGTATGGCCGGAATGATCCTGGTTCATTGTGAATTCCGGTCTCGCGTTTATCTGATGGCAGAGTTGGCAAAGTGTAAGTGACCCACTCATTGCACCCCTCCGGTTTTCATCTACAATGCTGTTTGAAGAAAGGCCAAGAGCTTGACACCACGGAATATTCAAGACCAGGTGAATGCCGCTGATGTTTAGAGGTCGAATTCGTCCCCAAGCTGCGGGTTCGTAAGCCGCTGAGCAAAACCTCGAACTCGGGATCATTTCGAAAAGAGGGTGGGAGAAACTTGCCCAAAGTTTGACGCGGTCATCTCAAAAATCACATTGAAAATGTGCCTTATTTTCTGACGAATGTTTACCAACAAAACAAGTTTAATTCCATTATTAACATTCTTAAATCGTAGGAAGTCGTGTACTGCGGATAATTTGCAAAGTCAGACAGGGAACATCCCGCGAGTTTCTCAATCAGGCGACATAGGTGCACAACACCACAGCGATGCAAATCGGTAATTATACTGGAAGGCAAGGTTCACGCACCCGAGTTTTATTTTTAGGCACACGTAGAAGGTAGAGATTTACAGGCAGCAGCAATCAAAAACATCTGCCGAACGCTACACATCATGCTGTGTATACGCAAGGTACAGATTGCTAAAAATCCGAACATATTATGGAAGGTTCAATGTGGGCTTCACCCTTCAATCAGATATCCGCTCGGGAATTCCAGAAACCGGTTTTCAGAGAGTTCACAATCACCTGATATTATCGTCATCGGGCATCGCGCAACTCCCCGGTAGGTTGCCTGAAACGCACAAACCCCCGTGAAAGCTTGAACCTTTTGACTTCTGGCGGTAACAGGTTGACCACCAGGTTAATCAGATGGGGAATAAAATCCAGGGTGCCCCAAGGCCTTGGATATTTTATTATCGCATTAATACTACAAAAACGAGTTAACGCACAGAATACACACAAAAACGTATGATGCCAAATTCATCACAGTTAAATTACTTTCACCACATGTAAATAACTTCTCCTCCATTTGATCAGCAAGCCAGCAATTGGTAAAGCGAAATCCAAAATAACCAAATGTTTCCACTGATTGGATATCTTAACGCTCAACTCAATGTTTGGACGTTACTCCCGTAGATGTCGGCTAGAAGTCCAAACTCTCAAATGCCTATGTCGCTACATACTGCAATGGACTCACCTAACTGCAGTCTCCTGGTGAGTCTACACAGGAAAGGAGACTGCACAGAGGATGTCAACCAACCAAATCACTGCTTTACGGGGCACGAAGTAGCTAGTCACCCTCCAATGGGCTGGCAGTCTGTTATATTTGTGCGAAGAAAATGACATAATTGTAATATAGGAAGTACAATAAACCGAGGATGTCTGTTAAAAAAAGCGGACGATGGATAATTACGTCCATTGAAAAAGTTGAAATCAACTGAAAAGAATGTGGGTAACCAGTCACAAGTCAGAACACACCGTACCGGAGTGAATAGTGGCATGCGTTTATTCCTAATGGTCGTACCGTTTGATGTTATTTATTGGCCACACTGTAAGTCATTATCCGGAAAAAATATTCAACTCAAATATTTTGCCTTTGGGTTACGTTAACGAATGTTACTTTGTTGGAAGTCATTGGGGTTCGGTGGACATTTGGCGGAACTGATGTAACGAAATTGCGAGTTGCAAAAAACCGTCATTTTCTGTGTTATCGAAGATACAGAACAGAAAGCGAAAGGAGTCCTGCCCAGTTTTCAGAAGAGGAAAATGTTGGTAGCCCCAGGGGCGTAGATGGCCACTGGTTTTGAATGCATTTTGATTGCAAACATTACATTACCAATCGACCTGACATCATCGATGCAATAGCTGAGAGCGAAGTGTTGCGTAGCGGTTGGTTGGTGGTTGTTCCATCTCAGCTGGTGATGAAAATTTGCAGTCAAACCGCCCACCTCAGCGAACATGCCAACAGCCGGTCTTGGCCGGTGGATACTTAATCTTCAAGCAATTATTTTACCACGAGACACCCGCGGTCAGTGCGCCAACTGATTGTAGGCGCAGAGGTATCTGCACACTGTGTGGCCAGGCCAAATAATGAAATGTGGTTAAACCGGGCCGAAAATATATACTACGAAATAACTGAAAGCAACTTAGGCAAGATTCCCAACTCTAAAACCTTAGCACCGGGGAAGAAACGAGTGAATGCGCTACCTTTGGTGTGTGTAGAATGTAGGTATTTTCCTCTTATGCATGGAACAACGCAGTTACGAGCAATGTAACAAAGTATAATTAGGTCATAGAAAAATCACCAGGTTGGCGTATTCGGTTACATGAAAAGCCATTCATATACCTCAAATCAACGATAGGTAAACCTTTATTGGTGATGCGCCACTTAGAAACCTCATGCAGACAGAAAATCTGCCGTCTTACAACTGCCAAATCCCGCAACAAATACGTTATACTCCTAACATTATTAGCTGAATAATGACTTTTGATCTTCGGGCGCGTTCACGCTGTACACGACTTTTGTGAATTATGTGCCTTGCAGGATAATTGAAGGATAAATAAATAAAAAATAGAATTTTTTTCTCAATGAGATACGATTTCGGCGCTAGCAAGATCACTGTTAATCGATTATTCCAAGTTGTATAATTATCATTAGGCCAAGACAGCGTGGATTCCGTTATGAGCCCCTTAACTCAATTGCTATACTGCAGTTTAACAGCTGTCCACTTTCTAAAAATGTACACGAAAGAAAATTTTCCAGCGAACGTATTTGGGAACCTGGTTTTGCAAACAAATAATCGTCGTTGGTGCTTATAATCGCAGTTACTTACGGCTTAAACGGGGCTAAAATAGTGTTCACAAAAAACAATCGCCTGGTAGGGTTTCCAAAGTGATTACCGTGCTTTATAATGATATTTTGCATAATTGTTTAGTAGAGGCTCAATTTCTTTCGTGGGGCTACTTAGGTCAAAGCGGTCAGGAATGCGATTATTTTCCGTCTACCTCATATTTACGGAACACTAGCTGAGCCTTTGACTGGCTTATTTACGTAAATAGAGTGAATGCAAAACTCGTAACATTTTTGACCTTTTGTTGGCGAGCTCGTTTTCATTCCATTTGTGGAGAATGTAGCAGAGGACTCACCCTACAAATAAGAACGGAGCATTAGTTCAGGGAATTTCGAAGAATGAATTGGGTTACCCAAATGATGGCAACATTCTGCTTGACATTTGCTGCGGACCGATTTCAACGAGCACCATTTACTAGAGAAGGTGAACCGACCAGTGTGAGTTTGCCTGCAATGTCGTAAACCGACCACCTACGGAGAGATTCAACCACCAAATCATAACTAGGCAAGTGGAACTGTAAGAGGAATATTGTTCTCTGATTCGCATATTGCATTACCTGTGAAGTGGCCGTGCACAACAAACCCGTGGTTTTCAAAGTGATTCTATATTTCACTTATAAAAATGGTTAGATGTCGAATTTCGCCTTTGGAGTTTGATTCAGGAACTGAGTACTTCAGTCGACAGTACGTCAAGAAATGTGCAGCTGCCAAATAAACGGAATCGTTCAGTGCGTCGAATAGTTCAGTTGAATGATTAGTGTTTGTCTTTTGCCGCATGCAAACATAAAGCAGCATATTTTATTATGTGTGTGAACAATGTGGAATTATATTATCGAATATATACTAGTGTTGGCGACTCTTTCCTTCCATAGGCTGGGGCAATGTGGCTTAGCCGAACTGATCCTTGACGGGTCCAGGATATTCCTCATGGCGAAATAGGAGAATAACATTGGCAGCTGGGAGCCTCAAAACCAATGAAATAAGCTGACTCCTAAGAATACGAGCTTCTTTAAATTTACTGTTCGCTCCCAACCTCATTTCCGGAAGACCTGTCTTAATAAAAGTATAGTTGGATATTCAGCAGGAATATGAGTGTTTTAGGCACAACAGCCACACGATAACGAAAAAAATGCATACGCGTTTTCCACTGTTGTGTTTCCAATAAGAACCACATATCAGAACCCAGAAAAGTCTGTCTAATTTTCCGCGTGCTTTGCTTTCATTTACATCCCCTATATCTCCTTAACGGCCACGAATTCAGGGGAACAAAAGCCTGAAAACGTTTTCGCAAACTAAGATTTTTCTACGTTACACATATCGCAGTTTCCGTGTTTTGGTCACTGTTGAAGCCAAAGAAACGCAGGGCATCAGATTTGTCCTTCTTGGAAGATTCATCACAGACTAATCGGATGTACGTGCAGGACATCACTGCTCCATCGCAATCTATGAACCGAATGCAGCTTGCGGTTCCTCTGGTTTGTTTTAACCACACAACGTCCAATATTCGGTCCAACGTGAGAATGGCCTCCAGTATTTTCAACACACACTCATGTCTCTCATTTCCGAATATTAATCTGGGCAGTTTGATTGATCAGACAGATCAGACAGCCCCCATGACCGGTATCTGGTATATCCTTATTGGGAATAATTTTACGGAATATCAGGATTAGCTAAATTGAACAAAGTTGCGGATCGGTCTCCAAGAAAGCCGCATCCTTCGACGATAACAAAAGCTTGTCAAACGGTTTGATTCATACTCGAGGTCAAGTTCCAATCCACTGGATGCAATCAGCCTATGAGCAAACACCTCGAAAGACTATTTTCCCGTGGCCAGCAACCTGCACAGACCTACACTTTCGACTTTTCTCTGCTTCGAGCAGACACTTACTATGGAACACAGCATACGCTTCTTCAACTAAAGTTTTTAGTATTTCAATCCGCTCGCTGCCTGGACACCTGACTCAACGTCCACTGATACCACCAATCGTAATATCCAATTTTATCTCCAGTAAGTTGTTTCAAACCGTCTCTTGCATCAAATTATAACTGGTTTGACATCCGCCTGCCAGGGCTGATAACATTCCTACCCTCGGGACATCTTACCTACACCTCTTGAACAGTGACGAAAACACGTGCTCTCGTTAACTACAATCAGTTTGCCATTCTCTCCAGACTCTATTTTAGCTTGCATTAACTAGTGAAACAATTTTTTGCAGCAATCAAAGTTTGCGGTTTGTACCCATATCCCTTACGCACTACGTGCTTTTGGTGCCGCATCTTATTGATTATTACCATGCTCTCGCAATACTAGGCTTGTGGCTTCGTGCTATATTCATTTGGGCTTTCACTAATAATCCATCGCATTACCCAACTCGATCTATACATCGTGGATCCTGTAAATATTGTTCCTGAAAGCGGAGGTGTATAATCTCAGGAACAAGTCCACTGATACCACTGTTCCTGTTAATAATGATTTTCACACTCGTCTAATACCATCCAGTTCACTGGCGAATTCAATTTCTGGCCCTCTTCATATACTCTCTGTTGTTGCTTGCAAAAAACCCCCAAGGTTAGCAAAGTGATACTTCGTATGCCCAGTTATTAGACATTTGTTTTAGCGGAATATTATACAGGGAGAATTACAAGAAGTTCTTATCTCGGAAACAAAAATTAGTAAAATGTTTGAGTGGGAACACAAACCGCCAGCTAGTTTGCATCTAGAAAATTACTAAAACTGGAGTGGCCGACCAGGGAACTTCACCAGTAACCGACGAAATTAGTTCTTTGGGGGCTGTCCCTGGACAGCACCTTCTGCTAACGAGAAGCCAGCCACTGGCGGCATTGGTACATGCAGTGAAGGCACTGATTACCTACATTAGAGTGGGGGCTTTTGTTTCCGCACATTATTGCCGTTGCGTCAAACGTCTTGAGTTTACTAATATGTATGTCCCATCACACGTTATACGTTTGTGACAGTGAAGGCTACCCCATAAATTGGAGCATGTTTAAGGGGAGCGCTAAATCTGTTTTACCTGCTCCAAGCTCAACCAGTCACAGTCACAGACTTATCAGGATGGAACAAGCTACATCATCAATTACCGCAAATGGGCATACGCGTGACAGCAACTTCTGCATTCATTGCTAATGTACACTCGAATTCTGCGGAATTCCCATCAGACTTTTATCCCGCGGGGCCTTGGCTGCCTCAGAAGTGACATTCTATGCTCTATCAAGTTCACATGAAGTCGCCAGGCGAGTTGGGCTGAAGGAGTGCAGCGTGATCAACTGAAGCAAAATACAGCTATTTGCAGTCTCTGATGCGACGGATACCGGGTTTTGCTCCAATGGGTTCTGCACGACGATCTTTTTCCATTCTTAAAAAACATAATACCGGTAGGCTATACGAGGTGCAGACTATCCAGCTCAGGTAACATGTCGCGGTAGAGGAATATATCCTCACATGTGTTGCTAATGGTGTCGGACGGTTATGTTGGGAGGAGCTGAGCTGCACTGTAAAGTGCGGCAGATCATCGCAGTCACTTGACGCTGCTAAGAATTTTTTCTCGTAGCTTTCAGGCATTCAGATCTTGACGTTATCCACCGTTGATTTGATAGAGACAGGTGGCATGAACAAACGCTGCTGAGCGCTGGCAGCATGGTTTATTCAACTCTCTTGTATGCAGCCTAAAGCATATTTTGTCATACGGTACTCTTTGCTGGCAGCTGACTGCAATACATTCATGGTTTCAGTTGAACATTGCGGCCATGAGTGACCTTCAAGTAACTCGATGTGAGCGGTCGTGATGGGATTTCCTAGTGGCTAGGAAGAGATGATCATCCGGGAACAAGGAAAGCGTTTGCTCCTTATTATCCCTACGCTGAACATGGTCCACAAATCTACAACACTGTGCTTTATCCAGACTAGGTTTTTTCAAATCGTTTATTTGTGTAATCCGCCAATATTACCTTTTCCATCCTCTTCCCGACCGAAACTGTCCGGATAGGCTTCGATAAAACCCATTCATGCAGTCACAAATCTGCAGTCCATCAAGTCCACCGAGCAGCCCGCAAAAATCTGCATCGTTTCTAATTAAGACAAGCAACTGCACAGCGCAAAGATAGCTGCTGTTCGCGCTGACCGCGCTGCGTCATTCAAATGTGTAGGAGAGGATACAACGGATGGTCTGTCGGCCAAGAGCTGAAAGAATGAATGATACTTTGGGGTTGCCAAGAACAAGGCATAGTAATCAGCTAGGATACGCGTGATGAATGTTTGAACCAAGGCCGTAGAGATGGGATTCCTTTTAAGGACCCAGTCCATAGCCTCCGAGTGAAAAGATTGACCTGCCGGCAGCGGTCTCTAGAGTCTCATCGGTTGATCATCTCTCAGGGCTAGCAAATAGGTCAACTGACTCGCTTAGGCTCAGGGGGGAATAAATCTCAACACTAATGCAGCTCCCAACATCATGTGGCTTTTCGCCTGCGCCGGACTCTGGTTATACAAGTATTCCAACCGTATTGAGCAATGCGCTTGCGGTCAAGGTAAAACATTGGGTGATCGGGGTATGTGGTTATTAAGGTGCGGGAGAAGGCAGCACCTATGCATCCATGAATATGGTATGCTGGTTGTCTTGGAATAGCTCAATACGGGCTTTACTATCTTGTCGCACAGGACAGTAAGTTGTGCCCCCAGACCGCCCTATAATATGGCTGCCCCTAATGGTGTGACTAGCTGGTTTTCGCTGCTGCGATCACCGTTGGGTTCCGTGGCTTGGTTGAACATTTATAAACGCCTGTTTGCTCAAGAAAATGTGCAACCCTATCCGAAATGAATGAGGAACCGCAGGTCAGACTGACTTGCGTGTTATATAACGAGAAAAGCGATAACTCCATTCGTATCCTTTAGGGTCTATCGCTTTCTTTTTCCCGCTTTTGCCCTATTTGATACCAGAATGCAACAAACTACTGATCTGTAAAAGTCTTAAAACGGGCTCTGATTAAATCGTGTTTCCGTTCGCCGATCATTGCGACAAAGTCTCACGCTCTCCAATAGCAGAATAAAGTTTACAATGGCAGAGAGTGTATATAAGGGAAATGTCTCTGTTACATATAGCATAGAGAGGGTTATGATAAATCGGACAGTGACAAAAAAGTGCGTTCGCCACAAATTTTCCAGACTTTCTTACAAACGTGAAATAGACTGATGCATTTGGAAGCTCGCATTTGGAGTGTCCGGCTTGATTTTGACGGTGAGCAGGTGGAATATCACGCAAACAGTTCCACTGCAAGCTGCTAGGAATTTATAACCATCGGGTATTTGACCCGTCCTTACGTCTGCCAAATTTAAACCCAAGAAGTCTGATTATGGGGGTTAAATATGTGTTGTAATACTAGGGGCAGAAATTGTGCGCTAAAGTAAGAAAAGGCTGTTGGTTTCGACCATGTTCATTTTGATCTTTCCATAAATCAAGACAGGTCCGATGAAGTACCTGAACACGTAGCAGGTCATTCATTATCTACTACACGCGACAGACCGAATGAAATTCTGCGGAACGGATGTTGCAAAAAGCCTCAGAAGCATGAAGATTTCACCTTTGTGACTCGTCTTCATAGGGGTCTTTTCAGGAAGGCGTGTTTTCCGATGAAACCTTCTCAGAGAGCTTAATCACCAATATAATTTTGATCATCAAGGAAGTTTGGTTGCTCGCAAATTGTGCATCGTTTCGTGAACCGGATAAATTTATTAAGAGCAGAATTTACACATCCCAGCTTCCAGAGAACACTCCTTCTTATGCGGCGGTGTTACATCTGGTTAGCTTAGTATTGGTTTTATAGATCATCACCTTCAATTTGCGCGACACGATTGCCTTCGAATTTGGGCAGAAAGCTACCCATCCCAATTTCTGCAAGCGGAAATCGGTTTGTTTCATCGCTGATTGCGCAAATGTAACAAATGAACAAGCAATATATGCACAATCTTATTTCAAAATAGTATGAAATCATTGTACTGGTTAGTGGTTCACTTTAAATAACTACAGGATTTATCCTTGTTAGAACGCATGAAGCCATGCAAGGGCACCATCGATACTACCCTCTTTGAGTTCAACTGATGCAAGCAACAAATTAAGAAGTGCTTTCTCACAAATTGGCAGATACGCCAAACACATTTTCTTCCTTTATGGCGCAGGTAACAAGAGTAGAATAATCCACTTGAATGAAATTGTTATGGGGGACTTTTGTGTCACGAGACGCGACCCCTTATCCACAGCCAGGTGTATGACACCGGCGCGACAAGATTGGGTAACTCACCACCCATTGAGGTTGGGTTCGTAATCATTTCATGTATACCAGTGTGGTCCGGTTGGTTATGCACTAAACAAAGATTCCATGTGTAGCGTGGGATGTCGGGAAGTCAGCGGTATTCGACGGTCGACAGGATGTAGCGACGGCAAACGTCAGTTCTGAAATATGCAGATATACGGGCTGGTATTAATGGATCCACACAGTATACACAACACACATGCGCACAGGTCGGGTAGTGCAGGGAAGAAGTCCGGAGTGTAGCAACAACGCACGTGTATTCATCCGAACCGAAACAGGAAGGAGAGGGTGTACAAGGTTGGGTAAATGTCAGTTAGGGGAGTGTACAAGTGGGATACTCTTCCCAGTCCAGGGCCCGTGGTGCCTCGTCCGTGGTACCTGTAATATGGGAAGACACTTACTCCCTCGTTTGCATTAAACCACACAGAGACAGACTAGAGAAACAAAGATTCCATGATTTTTCTGAAATCAAGGAAAACGAGTGTAATTCAAATTGCCCACATTCAGTTTGGATAGGGATTACTTTTTCTCCAGTTGCAAAGGGGTTTGCCAGAGTTTCTGTCAAATTTGCTGTACTGAGATCCATTATCCGGTTGGGAAATTCCTGGTACGCCTATCGATATTCTAGTAGATTTACAATAGATTTACAGTGGATCGTTCCAGTGGGTAATATCACCGCGAGTGAATGATGTATCCAGACCTGCAGAGCTTCAAATAGACACTTATAAATTAAAATGGTTTACTTTCATCTCCCAATTGTGCTCACATGTGAAATGAGCCAGAGAATAATTAGTGAATCTCCGAAGCCACACCTGTGTGTTTCTTCACCCCAATCTAATCTGGAATCACGGTACTCGCTGAGTGGACCACGTGGAATACATCGTATTGGTTCAGTGGGTTGGGATGCCTATAGCCATGCGGGAGCACCATTGGTTCCGCCTCGTTTGAATACAAGTCACACAGACCCCAACCCGGGGAACTGCGTTCTTATAACTTGGCGCACACACCTGCCCCAGAGTTTGGAGCATTATATCCCCGACGGTATAGGTCAGAAGATTGGGTCGGTTCAAGTATTTCGAAATGGGGTGGAAAAATTAAAGTGTCGTGTCACGCAAACTTTCAGCCAGCCGTATTCTTTTACTTCATCAAACGTACTGGGCGTTTTTCTCGAAACTCTGGCTCCATTTGCAAGAGCAACGCAGTTTTGGCAAGCTTGTTCCGTTAAGTCTGTGCTTTGGGACGCATCCCCGGATAATTTAAACACCATCCAGTGGAGCAACAGAATAAAAATAATTTAATAAAAACGTGATATATTGCAGGAGCCACAATGTCGTCGCTTATGAACCTGCCTTGGAGCCACGATGTGGTCGATGCATTCGCAGCAATGGCGATATTCAGCCTCGTCCACACAAATCTGTCTTCCCCAGTGAACAAGTCGAAGAAAGCCCTGAACCCTAAAATTGCCAGGCTGGCGCGATGAAGGTTTGTGTTGACAGCACGGCATTTTTGGCAGTAACTGATACAGGATATTCATAAATGTAGGTTTGTCACTTGGAATTTAACTGGGGAAACTCGGAGAGAACGCTCTGCGTTCATGCCTTAGCCGGGATGAATAGGCATTATCAAGGGCGCGACGTCGTCATATGCAGGAATGCACCCAACTTTGGTAAGCCTCGTCGAAGATATCAATACTGGAGATAACGTGGGCCAATTTTACACACTTAACTCACACTTTCTTCCAAAGCAGCAGCAGGGATCTCTGCCCTCAATTCCGATTAAGCCAATTATCTCTATCCTTCTCTGGTAGCCCTTTAGAATTTACATGCAAGTGATTTTGTACCACTTTTTGCTCAAATCAGCAAACAATCTTCTTGATCGACATCGTGGAAAAAGATATCTGAACTCCCCTGAGGCCTAAAGTTGCATGTTTACATTAGTTTTCTCGATATTCAATATCAAAATGCCGAATAATTATCATCCAAGCACCCAGAATGAACTGACGTCTTATCTATCAAGGGATGGTGTACGAAATTTCATCGAGCGAAACGTAAGACGCGCCCTTTTTTGCATGCTTGAGAGCCTCCTTAAATATGGACTGTACCTTCTCATTTTCCAAGTAAACGACCTCAATAGCAACATTCCTAACGGAGAAAGCTAATGTGATCCTCATTGCGAGTTTTCAATGGAGTTATCGAAATCTAGTTACATTCAGGCTTGAGCCATACTTTGCGGATTTTGTGATGATAATATATGTTCGTTGGCTTGTTCGCTGCGCTGTGCCAAATAATAGATTCAGAAACGAAAAAACAAGAAGTTCCTGGGATTCAAATGAATGACGGTCACAAGCCGGAACACGGAAGGACAAATGTCACTCCAACACCGACTAGACAACGACGGCGAGGAATGCCAAGACCGCAGGTCACGTGGGCAACGGCGAATTAGTAAACGGGACAAAAGAGCAACCACTGAAACCCCCCGACTGAATACCTAACCGCGGTCAAAGTTCATACCAGGCTACCAGCGTATACATCAACACACACGTAACACTACTGAACGCACAAACACTAACTCCCCTGCTACGCACAATTACGCGGTGATGATGT
>NW_008752335.1:102954-107726 GCF_000715545.1 Opisthorchis viverrini
TTTTGCTCAAATCAGCAAACAATCTTCTTGATCGACATCGTGGAAAAAGATATCTGAACTCCCCTGAGGCCTAAAGTTGCATGTTTACATTAGTTTTCTCGATATTCAATATCAAAATGCCGAATAATTATCATCCAAGCACCCAGAATGAACTGACGTCTTATCTATCAAATGATGGTGCACGAAATTTCATCGAGCGAAACGTAAGACGCGCTCTTTTTTGCATGCTTGAGAGCCTCCTTAAATATGGACTGTACCTTCTCATTTTCCAAGTAAACGACCTCAATAGCAACATTCCTAACGGAGAAAGCTAATGTGATCCTCATTGCGAGTTTTCAATGGAGTTGTCGAAATCTAGTTACATTCAGGCTTGAGCCATACTTTGCGGATTTTGTGATGATAATATATGTTCGTTGGTTTGTTCGCTGCGCTGTGCCAAATAATAGATTCAGAAACGAAAAAACAAGAAGTTCCTGGGATTCAAATGAATGACGGTCACAAGCCGGAACACGGAAGGACAAATGTCACTCCAACATCGACTAGACAACGACGGCGAGGAATGCCAAGACCGCAGGTCACGTGGGCAACGGCGAATTAGTAAACGGGACAAAAGAGCAACCACTGAAACCCCCCGACTGAATACCTAACCGCGGTCAAAGTTCATACCAGGCTACCAGCGTATACATCAACACACACGTAACACTACTGAACGCACAAACACTAACTCCCCTGCTACGCACAATTACGCGGTGATGATGTCACCCTGATTGGTGGTGGACCGCTTGCAATCAAATTATCCAGCTCAGCGACAATCTACGCTACCTAAGCTGCCGACGATCTCCTCTATGGTAATATACTTTCAGTCAATAAGAAGTGGTACCCTGGCGAGAAGACTACTGTAAAGCTGGTTGATTAAATCTTCTCAGTGTCCTGGCTCATTTGCTTGTAAGTCATTTCCGGCATGTCCCTTGTAAATACTGAGCACTATTTCAATCACCTATTTGCCTAAATTTGGATTAGAGTACGATTCGGTACAGTCCGCTTCATATAAACAAATTACCAGTTGTACGTTGTCTCAAGCTGCTACAGGTTCGACCATCCCAAAGTGGATGTATTTCGGACGCGCAATCGAGAATTCGGGACGATGGCATGTTCCGTTATTTGGAAAACCATGTGGAAAGCCATCGAAAGCTGGCAGCTAGGGAACTAATCGGGCGATTTTATCCATCGGACTCCACGCATTTAGTATTCGGTTGACTATGTGAGCAGCCAAACGAGGGCACCCGAAGCGGCACTATGAATTCTCTAGAACTTGTGCTATGGTTAATGAAGACCGCGAATTTAGCAAAGGCTAGAATCAGTAATAGCGTAATCGTTGAGAACCGACAACTAGTCAGTCAGGCGGCATGTCTCAGGCACGTGCTGTAAGACAGTGTAAATTGTCAACATAGAAGGTGCACAGAAAATATTCAGAGGGTTCGCCAAGTGAGGAAGTGTCATAATTGAGCACGTAATGCAGCAGGTAGGGTCACAAGTCAGATCGGGTTGCGGGCTTACATCTATTCATCCGACATAACGGATACCCGAATCTATATGGACGTAGCCCGAAATCGCAACCAAGATATACGCGCAATGAAATATTAACAGCAGTTACTGGCGAACAAGCCCAACTTAGACAGTGACGAAAACCCAAAATGAGCAACGGGGCAACAAAACTGTTACAGTATACCGACATAAATGCCGCATTAATATAGAGATGAGTGATGAAAACAAGAACACCTACCTCATGACCCACGAAAGGATGACACCAGGCTAGGACATTTTGAGAGTTCTCTGCGGAGCTGTGGACAAGGGCTACTTCTATAGAGTAGACGCATGCCGTAACTCAAATGTACGAAAGAGATGGGAGATACTAATGGTAATATATAGAATGTTAGGTCAAAAAATATCACCAATTAGACTTTCGATTGTGAGACTGGCTCAGTTTGCGAGAGTCCTAGCACAAGGAAGCGATTTACGCAATAGTAGGACTTACTCTGCGTTTAGCCGCAGGGACGGTCCAGAGTGCAGTTATGTTGTCGACAATGATGGGTGTCACGCTACTCATAACACGACGAGTGTGACAATCGCGAGGTGACACTGAAATGTCCAAAAAAATAGGCAATAAAAAATGGCCAAATAACGACATGCAAAAAAACAAATAAGAACGACAAGCAGAATAAAGCCACACACTCGGAAGACAAGATAACAAACGAAGACCAAAGAAAAAACAAGCAATTTAGCCAGCAACCACACAGAAACAAGTTCTCGCAAATCGGACCAATCAAAGAACACCTCGGGGGAATTCTCATAGGATGGCCTCACCAAACTCATATGGATCTCGTATAAACACCGTGATTACCGACCAGCCGGACTACGGGGACGGCATGCTCCGCAGAATCCACATTATTCTTGTGTTATTACACGCCGTAACCAAAGGCGACTGTCCACCGGACTACACGCAGTTGTCGGCGAACCTGTGTACGATTCAACTCAATGAAACGAACCGGTTCTGCGAAGCATGCACCTTTTGTTCCAACTATGGTGAACAACGTAATCAACTTGTGTTCCTCCACGGAAGGAATGTGAATTTAGCCAAGGTGAATCTACAACCTAACTCTAGAGTTTGGAGCGAAATGCATGGATTGTTGGGGATACCGGAGTCCGAATCAGTCGTTGAATGGCGAGATTTCGATCCTAGAACGCCAGAATTCACGTCAGGACCCGACATATTCAAGTGGGGAGCCAATCGGCCCGACAGCAATGAACCTCATCTGATTTATCATAAGGAAGATGATGCAATCTACGACGTTCTTCCCGGCCCAGTTATTCTCAAGCTAGAAGTTCACTGTGAGTATGGGGGTGAACTGCTCAAGGATAATTTGAATGTTCGGTTCAGAGCCGATTTTCCGGAGAGATTCCATAACATTGTTCAGCCACACCCCAAATTCCGTGGTTGCCCGTTGACGCTGAAGGCTGCTACGAAGATCGAATGTGCACGCAAGTGAGCTTACGTCTACAAATTGCTAGACCACTTACATAGACCTTGCTATGAATATGACAAGGCATTCTAATGTACGCAATTCTGAATGTTTTGACGCGGCACAAAATAATGTGGGAACCTGAATTTTTTCACGGAAACTAAAGCAGATCTGAACACGGATTGGATTCAATGTAATCATTCGCGCGAACGCTTGGGTTTAGCTGAGACCCATAGTTCTAATCTTAATCTGATCATACCAAAATTGGATACCGTTGTATTCCACAGGCCCCTTTAGGGCAAGAAGAGTTCGGTTTTTAAGCAACACATCGACCACGATGCCACAGAAGGATATTAATCAGCCGTAGGCTTCTGCGCCCCCATTGGGGCTCATCTCTTAGACGCATTATCCGAGCCTTATTCAGTCAAAATTATTTTTAGTGAAAACCAAATTGCCAGCAGTTGGCAAACGAGACTCACCCGTATAAAAATTAGAATACTCCTCAGCTTGCCGTGCTGCAAATTTTCACCATAATCACAATATATTTCATAGACATAACAAATTACACATATGTTTGCTGAAAACTACAAGAGAGTCCACGAACTCTCTTACTTTTTCTGGCACCCCAGGAAGGCCCGGCCTGCGAGTTTCAACTTCGTCAGACTTACATCAAACATCAAACTGAACTTCACCAAATTAGCGGAATAAAACAGTCTACACAGCAATTTCGTTTTCCCTGGAGAAGTTAATACTATGCCGCACCGACTGATTGGACACTCGGTTATTACCCTTTGAAAAGGCAAAACGTGTATCGCACTGAGATAAGTTGTTTAGTCTCTCGTACTCGCGGCACTCATATTGTTGAAAACGTATTTTCATACATTTATTGTTCACGAACTGAATAAGTAAACTTCACAAAAGGTGTACGAACACCCTCTAATCACTGGAACGAGCATGCTGCCTAGTGGTTCGCTCCATGACAGTTGGTTTCATTCTGAAAAAATCACCTAAAACGCACTTTGATAAGATGTGCCGCTATAGTCCCCAGAAACTAACCCTATTTGTCTAAGGTAACTCAAATCAATCAAACTAATTTTAGTGAAATTCGATGAGGCACACTGGTCAGAACGAGGAGTTCGGCCATTCTAATTGGCTGTTGATCAGGTGGCTGTTGATCTGAACCCAACTGAATTCGCAATGATCATGTGTACTCGCATGACGAAACGCTTGCTAGGTATTCGGCAAGCTGGGCGAACGGATCAACCGCCACATTATAAACAACCAATAAAATCACCTGAGTTAAAAAATTGCTTCACTCCAATTATTCACTATCAATCTAGTCCAAACACGAGCATGTTCGGCCTCAGGACGTTCGGTTTGTCTTGTTCGCTGCGGACATCCTTTTTGGACGGAAAGCCTGCCCAATAAATCCATTCGAAACAACCATCTACCGCACGACTGAACAGCCGCATGCGTCCGAGATACCCGTTCGTGAAACTCTCAAACAGTTAAACTTCAGTCAGATCCATCTGCCTCTTCTCATTGGTCTACGTGCCACAGAACAACGTAAACTAGAAACCCGTTGCAAACCCATTCGCGATCCACAGCTAGGCCAACTTGTATGAAAACGAGTGTTCCTAGCAATGGCCGGGACCGCGTATTTTATACCAGATTAGAACTGCTAAACAGGGATCCACCCTGCAATCAAGCAAGTGTGAGGCATTCGAGCCATGGTTCGACAATAGACCTCAA
>NW_008752336.1:0-1394 GCF_000715545.1 Opisthorchis viverrini
ATTCTTGCTGCACTGGACAGAATTTTGTAGAAGTGAGGTACTTTCCGGTCCTTATAGGCTTTTACAGCCATCGAGAGCAAGTCAGTGCCAGCGGTATTCCTGATGACCGAAACGTCCAAAAAAGGAATTTTACTTCCTATCTCAAAGTCACAAATCAAAATTTTTTGGTGGTGTTAAAAACCAATAGCAAATATTCAGCCTATCCTCTGCCCTTTGCCACAAGTTAACAGAATTGGCTGCTGATTGTTCTGCTTTGCCGATTGTTCAAGTTTCACCATAAACTATCTACCTAGGTGTTTCACAAAGCGATCCCCATATCGTTACTATCCACTTGATTGTAACTGGTGCTTTGAAAGTAAAACCTGACCTTCTTCGTGTATGTCTTTGCGAAAAGCGATTGGTAGAATAACCGCACTCTGTCAGCCCTTGGTGGACGCATAAAAAGGTCCCAGTTTCTATGAAAGCATATAACTAAAAGCCCATAACTACACTTTCCGGTATTCCTTTTCAACTTCCTACACAGATTATGTATGAAAAACAATGAAAGTCAGCGTACAAAAGTACTGGCTGATATTTGATTGTACAGAAAGAATAAATGAAATCGGAATACTCAGTCCGCCTTGATTTGGTAAATCTTAAAACTGGGTGAATGTGACGGACATCACGCATGTGGTCTTGGGATGTTTGTTGGGTTGGGACAACGGTGAACTGCAAATAACGTCTGCTCTCTCAAACAGATGTCTTGGTTGTACTGGCGCATTGCAGCCGACTCAGATAGGCCTAAAAGTGCGCAAGTGCAAATTTTGATGTCCATAAAAGTGCACTCAACGCAGCATACAGGGTTCAACTCAACGGCGGGATTTTAATCCAACAAACTGGGATTCAGATTCACCTATCACGAAACAAACTGGTAGATGTCGTAGTACTCGCCTGTCTCATAATCTGAGAGGTCTTCAGATGAATACACACAGGAAATGGTACAGACATGCTTATAGATGATTGATATTGTTGGACGATCATAGGTCCCTCAATGTGTAAAACATTCACTTTGGTCCCAGTAAAATTGTCTGAAATGATGCCATTTATGCGAAGGGTAAATTTCTTATAGGATAGGATCCATACAGACAAAAGATTATAAATTAATGCCTCCTAAAGACTGTCAAGTTCGTAAAACTGGTGCACGTTCTTCTGAATTCTTCGATTCGAGCATGGAAATCAATATTAGGTAATGAGTTCGTGCATGAATCTATCGCAATTTGTGCAAGATGTGATAGCTAAGTGTCTCCTTGGATATCGCTGAATATCGATGGGTGTATATCGACCCAGGTAGACTTGTAGTAAGAGAGAGTGATCTATCGTTACGCCGCGTGTGTAATGCCTCCATTCGATTCCAA
>NW_008752336.1:1531-6007 GCF_000715545.1 Opisthorchis viverrini
CTACTTGAAACCAAATTGCACGAACTTAGCGAATATACACTCATTTGCAAACTAATTTGGTTTTTCGAGGGATTCACCTATAACCCAGGTGAACCTCTCGTTTGTGATGTTTTCAGGCAACTGAAAACTCACTTGGGCTCCAGGTGATTCTCTCGAAAAAGCAAATTAGTTTGCAAATGAGTGTATATTCGCTACTACTAATATTGTTTATTTTTTAACAGCATGGTCACAGACATAAAAAGTAAACGCATGCAATGAATGTGGATGTGTTAAGGGAGAATATTAGATAAGAAGAGAGAAGTGTCTCAGAGGTCATGCCACCAACAGTTCCACTCGGACAAGATGAATCTCAACGTACGTAAGAATGTTTGGTTTGGAAAGATGCGTGTAAAGATCAACAACCGAAGAAAGGACACACAATGCTGAAGGCTCTTCAAGGCACGATAACTGCTAGAACAGTCAAGACTCGCACATCAGGCACAAATCATCCGTCATACTGGGTCTGGGGTGAGATTCAATGGCAAGATTATACACTCAACGCCATGTACCGCGCCTGAAAGTGTCATATGTACGCAGAGATCCCAGTGAACAAATTGGTAATCATTAGTACAATCTGCCCTAGCAAAATTCTACTCAGCTGTAAGTTACTGAATCCCATAAGGTGAACACTTACGCTCTAGCTTGGTCATGAAGACGTCGATCAGTAACGCTTCAAGTGGTAAACTCACTGCTACATCTTCATTTCTCCGGTAAAGTTGACCATCGAAAATAAATTAACCAATGACAGTACACTGAAAAAGTAATTCCTCCAGCGTTATTATGGGGAGCGGAAATTGCTGGACTCTGGCCAAAGCAGCGCTCAAGTAAGTATTGAATCGTGCAGTTTCGAACAACCCGAGGACAAGAGACCTCGTACCTTTTGAGTGATATTTTGTTCAGAATTTCCAAGCGATAAGTGATTGACATCCACCCCGTTTCCTGATTTCACTGTTTGACCACTTTGCCTTTTCGTTTCATATAAACGATACAACTAAGTCTGCATTCATACGATGCATGCATAGGCTAGATGCTACAGCCTGGAACTACCTCATCTATCTACTTAGAGCTGAACCGGCGTTCACAACATTGAGAGCTAGTACGTAAAGCTACAAATTTATTGTGTAAAAATCAGCTTTGCCGATATATGTTCTACTTTGTTATTTACTACTGACAAACAAGTTTAGCACAAAAAAACAACCTGCTGATACAAGACCCACTTTCCTTCTGCTCGAAGTTATGCGTCAGCTTTGTGCTGAAGTGATTTTTAATTAAGATTATAGCAGACTTAATTAAATTTCGCCAACCAGGAGTTCAGGCGGGCCCAAGTAAAAATAATCGTTGTCAAGCGGTACTTCAGTTTGGTAATTGATCAGGTGGCTGTTGATCTGTTCGCCGAGCTTGGCAATTGATTTGCAAACGTTTCGTCACCATTCGAGGAGACATCTTCAGTGCGCTGTTGGTTGGGTACTTCAGTTTGTGTCAGGCCACTATCAAGTGGTTCGTAACACTTCAGCTGTTCTGTGAACTTGAGATCCGGTAAACCAATGTTTAGCACGAGTCCCCAACCAGCTTAGCTTTATTCCATATGCGTCAAAACTGTGTTCAGGACAGCTTAGGTTTAGAATAAAACCCTACCCCTAAAGTCGCCAAAAAAATTCGACAGCTCACGGTCAGTTTTGCCCTTCTTGAGGCTAATCAGTCAGGCACCCACCCCTGAGTTTTCATCAACCTTATATGTTACTTAAACCCAAATTGGGGAAAATTTGCCAGATACTCCCATTTGGATACTTACTGGGTTACGATAAGAGACGTGACTGAATCCAGCTACATTTACAGTACAAATTTGTCAAATTAAACTGCCCCATCCTCTCAGTTCCTGTTTCCAAATGACCTCTTCGCGAGAGGATGAAATTTTTTTGAGATCATTTCAGAAAAGCTTGGTAAACAATCGGTAGTTTTAATTTGGGCAACGTTTCGTTTTTGACACAAAAACTTCATCCGCCCAAGTGAGCAGGTCACCCAATTGGCGAGGCTATAGGACGGACGGGGAACCGATCAGTAAGTCAGTTTTCTTCAGATTATCACATTAGATCAGTGTTGAGTGTCCATTAACGGCTATTGTCGGTTGGTGTGGTTGTCAAAATCTTGCGTTGTTGGATTGGTGGAGTTCAAATTAATTCTGCTCGGGTTTGTTTTCTTAATCTTTCACTTCAGGGTGCTTCAACTGACAGTTCACCTTGGGTACCACTGGTAGACCACACAAACCGACAAGAGCCGTTAATCGATACCCAACACTGATCTAGTGTGGTAATCTGAAGAAGGCTGACTTACTGATTGTTTCCCCGTCTGCCTTAAAAAGTCGCCAGTTTGGTACCCTGTTCACCTGACCTGATGAAGCTTTTGTGTCAATAGCGAAATGGTATCCAAGTAAAAACTACCGATCATTTACCAAGCTCTTCTGAATCGATGACCTCTCAATCGGTTCCAAGCTTTTCCAGTTTGTGTGATCATGTTACATTATACAAAAAGTCGTGTTTTTAAGACGGGATTTTCGCGTGCACTTTTAACTTGCTTATATCATATTTGGGTCGTTAGTGCTGAAGGTAGTAACAACCTTCTGAAGAGCTCATCGGGGTGCTTACAGTCTTTCAAAATACTCACTATATGAGATAGTACCCACGATGACTCAGGGACCACTTATGCAAAGGAGGAAGGGTCATCAAAGATCTTAAAATGAAAACGAATTTACTGTACGGCAGTAAAGCACCATTGTTTTTATCTGGGTTCGTGGTGCACATCCGTCCAATCCAGGCTGCTGTATTTTCAATTCACTATGTATGCGATGTGTACTAACTTATGATATACTAATAAATCATCTCTTCGTATGATTATCCGGAAATTCCACAGCTACCGCTATAAGTGAAACGTTAGACTGTACCGTTTCCACTGGCAACGCTGAAAATTTCTGCTACCATGTTACTCTGAAGTTCATCAAAGTTGTATCCCTGCATTAACGTCATCAGAGACAAATGACTAATGATAAAATTACGATATTCAGAGTCAGTAGGTCGCTATTTCCAAGATCTTTTCTGATTAAATAACGGGCATTTTTTTCGTATTCCTTCCGTTTTCACCGAACAGGTTATCAGTGATCCGTCTCCTAGCTTCCGTACTTACTGCTAACTTGTTGGGAGGCAATACTTCACTTCTTTAGAAGTTTAAACTTGACCAAGATACTACTCGCAAAGAACAGTAGAATTCCAGATCTGTGGTTTAATGGTGGAGTTGTTCGAATCTGTTTTGGGCCAATGTTATTTAGCAAGTCTCAAAAATCTGGAGCTTTTGAAATTAGAGCTGCAACGTCTGAGAGTGTTTTTGCCTGGACGTAACCGTTGACCGGTCGATATCAATCGAAACACATCTCCTTTGAAAGATTTCCCTTTAACAAGTCAATTGCGTTAATCAGAACCTTAAATCTTGAACTGTTTTACAGACGTAATACTCCACAGCCAAAGAATCCACCCAAAAGTACATGATGTTCTCATTCCACAAGGCGACAGCACAACAGCCTGAAGTTCACGGAATGTAGTAATGGCCAACTTTGGACGCGATGGCCGTAATGTTCCCTCGAAAGATTGCAATTTGATCCCTGCATAGACTCATAAATCAAGCACGCGGTGGTTCCATACACTACCTCGAGCGTCACAGAAGACTTGCAACAACTGCTGCTTGACAAAAAGCGGTTTAAATTTGTCGCATTTTGGAACTGACGTCAGAGAGCGCACCAAGTAACTGCAAACTCTGTTCACTGCCATCTATCATTTTCTCCAAGCCTCTTGAATATCTTGGTTAAGGAAGTTATGACAACAACGTTTTGACAGTCAATATCTTTTTACCTATTCATGTGGCCGTAGGAACAGTGGCGTAGAAAATACTAACGGAT
This sequence comes from Opisthorchis viverrini, assembly GCF_000715545.1. Classification (NCBI taxonomy): domain Eukaryota; kingdom Metazoa; phylum Platyhelminthes; class Trematoda; order Opisthorchiida; family Opisthorchiidae; genus Opisthorchis; species Opisthorchis viverrini. The sequence goes on from NW_008752336.1 coordinate 5,514, forward strand.
CTTTTGAAGAAATCGCAAAGTACATAAAATCAACCTCGGACAGAAACGTTTAAGTTTATAACCCATATGCCAGAGCTCCAAAGGTTATGTGCGTGTCGATACGTGTTGGATAAAAGATATCAAAACGGAGTTTTGTTGTTCAAGTACGGCTACTTCGAAGAGGACGGCGCCTAAACGAAGGCTAACTTGGCCCATCATACTTGAACGAGTGATTTGCTAACTTATGTGTAACAACAGGCACGAAACAACTGTCGACTTATTCCCTCAAGTTCTGACCTCATCCCGACCAAACTATTCCCAATTTTCGAGAAATACACTCATTGCAAATTAATTTGGTATTCACGTGAGACTCAACTGAATCTCGCGTTTATGATATTCTACAACTGAAAATGCTGCAAACAGACCGCCTCATGTTTCAGTTGGCACGATATTCGAGATATCACAGTATATTTCCATAAAGGAAACTACTCACAAGGTTGCTGAAAACTCTTCGA
>NW_008752336.1:8001-42286 GCF_000715545.1 Opisthorchis viverrini
TCTGCACACTGGTCTTTAAGCCCGTCACATTCGAAGCAATGGTTCCATTTTCATCACTGATGAGACAGCTGATTGAGATACAATTTGAGGTCACTCAATTCTGAAAAGTACTTTATTATAAAATAGGCGAACGATTTCGTTTACTAAGCGCTCCGCCGTTTTCCTATGGTTTTGTCTGAAGGAAATTCTGTTGACTGCAGAGAAATAAACTTCTTTGCAAGCTTGTTTGCCAATAACTCTCTTGTGATGTGCTAAGTTTACTCGGAAGCCTAGAAGTATATTGTATATCCGTAGAGAGTCACAATTTTTTCCGTCTGTAAGAAACGTAGTGTGATACAAATGACCCAAGAAAATTGCGAGTATTTTCATAAAGGAAACTACTCACAAGGTTGCTGAAAACTCTTTGACAGCCCATGACTGGTTTCTCGTGAAAACCAAAGTGATTTGCAAATGAGTGTATTTCTCAAAAACAGTGCAATTTGGATTCAAGTAGATCGGAAACTCGGGGACTACGCCCAACTGATGAGCCCCAAGAAGGGCGAAACCGGTCGTGGTTTGTCGAAGAGTTTTCAGCAACCTTGTGAGTAGTTTCCTTTATGAAAATACTCGCAATTTTCTTGGGTCATTTGTATCACACTACGTTTCTTACAGACGGATAAAATTGTGACTCTCTACGGATGTGCAATATGCATGTAGGCTTCCGAGTAAACTTAGCACATCACAAGAGAGTTATTGGCAAACAAGCTTGCAAAGAAGTTTATTTCTCTGCAGTCAACAGAATTTCCTTCAGACAAAACCATAGGAAAACGGCGGAGCGCTTAGTAAACGAAATCGTTCGCCTATTTTATAATGAAGTACTTTTCAGAATTGAGTGACCTCAAATTGTATCTCAATCAGCTGTCTCATCAGTGATGAAAATGGAACCATTGCTTCGAATGTGACGGGCTTAAAGACCAGTGTGCAGAATGAGACTGAATGTAGTGACATAACTGAGTGCGTGGATCGTCCCTATATATGCAGTATTTTCTGCTTGGTGTTTTCATGGATATCTGGTCCAATAAAGCTGATCGGTACAACTACGGACTATGCCATTCGGCTTCAAGTAAAATTACACGAATGTATGAAGCTTAAGTGATTCTGACTTGTCGAATATTTTGATGACACTTGTGTTTACTAAATCACAGCCTTACTTCACAGAGCTCTTCAAACAATTGCCAAAATTGCAAAAGTTGTATCAACAACATAATGAATAAAGTGTCTATGGACTAGGCTGAAAGTTGCTGACGAGACAAAAACTACCGTTTGGTGATGAATTTTAATATGATGAAGAGGAATGTAATGGCATATGCATAGTAGACTCCCATCGATTCTACTGTATACCTCAAAATGCCCAAAATATTTCAGATGATAACCTTATTTAGGAAACTCGTTTCTTTGTGCCTATTTCACTGTTGGACAAAAGTGACTTACGTAATGATCAGTGCTCAAAATCAACCTGATATTCAATCTTTTTTCAAATGGCGAATGGAGACTGCAGCTAAAACCCACCTCGTAAATCTAGGTCGATTTTGAAAGCTCTGCCTTTTTCAACCAAAATGAGTCCTCTGTTCATTTCCAACGCACACTATGCTGGTTGGTATACATTCCAGGTCACTTGTATCTTCCTGCTGGAAGCCTTACATCGAAAACACCCGGCAGCGCTACAGGAAATTTTACAGTTTTGGAATGGGTGAGAATATACCCTGCCTACCTGCAAGGCAGTCTGAATTCTGAAATTACTTTGTAGTGCTAAATACGTAAGGTCAAAGATTCCCAGGACCAATTGTGCAGTTTTAAAGCTCTTGTAAACCAAATCAAGTTCACACGGAGTTGAGAGCTTATTTTCAACCTAATTTGGCGTTAATTTCAACCTAAAATGAGATTCAGAGCAGCTTCTCGTTCAAAGTATTCTCCAACTAAATGTGGCAGACAGAGGCCCCTTATGCTTCGTCTGGGCACATTCTCTGAAGATTATAGTGGAATCGTTTAGTACCTTTCTGACGTTCTGGTTTACGAATGCGCACGTTATCCTAGATGTCGTTACATCCTCCTTTAAAACTCTCAGTTCGCATCCAGACAGTGATGGTTCTTCCGAAAATCTGGCTAAAATAACTATATTTAATCACTACTGCTTCCGGTATCCTGACTGACCGAAGTATACTGATGCAGATGTCGTATGAGTGACCCTTCTGCGTAACCCTTCTGCGGTATGTGCATATATCATTCATTGTGAAAGATGTTCCAAACAACTCCGCACATGCACTTTGGTTGTCTCTTTTTAGATAAAATTTGTGAGGTTACCAAACAAAGGTGATTTCCATGAAGGAATCTACTCACAAGGTTGCAGGAAACTCAGCAAACTTGTGAGTAGTTTCCTTTATGAAAATATACTGCGATATGTCGAATACCGTGCCAACTGAAACGTGAGGTGGCCTGTGTGAAGTTGTTGAATAGTTGTGTCAGTTGTAGAATATCACAAACGAGAGATTCAGTTAAGTCTCTCGTGAGAACTTTGCAAATGAGTGTGTTTCCAGAAAAGTTATTTCCTTTGGGAAGAAAATAACAATTCACCTAGGCTAATGGATACATAGTGTGTATTCTTCTCTAGGAATGGTCTGATAAGGGGATCAATGCGTATTTTTTTCTCAGCAGTGTGTGTTAAGAGTCCCATGCTTCTACAGCCTTAAAACATTTATCTAAACTACTGCGGAACTTACTCCTATGAGTATCCTCCTTCAGGCATTGCGCGTTCGGTAAGCACGGCTCATGATAACTTGAACTCAGCAAAGCAAACGCTTTGAGGTATAAGTCATGGTGAACACTGTCCAGATCAGCTGAATCAATTGAGTACGATTTGGTACAGTCCGGTGGTCGTGATTCACTATTCACTGTTCGCATCGGGGCACCGTTCAGTAAAGTTGAAACACTGAAATCTTTCACGCCACCTTTGGTCAGAGGCATGTCTTAGTAGCAGTAGTAAGAAGCTCACCTCCTACCGAGGATATCGTTACTGATCCCAAAGCAATCCCCAATTTTCATTGGTCGAAAATAGCAAGATTGTCGGCAAGCGTTATCACTCCCCCCTCTTCACCCTACTCGGACCGTTGTCGTGTGATTCGTATGCGCATGGACGCTGTATCACTGGACAAGGGGTAGTGTGTGGTTCAAGACAGAGGGACGGTGTTCTTAAATCTGTCGTTGAACGAATTCAATAAGCAATGTGGACCGACACAATTTCACCTACTCCCAGTTGGTTGGCAGTGAAGAAAGGTGAACCTCAGAGAGACACGCCAATTGGTCGCTGAATCAAACTGAATTTTACACCAAGGAAAATTATAAGTTCGATAAATTGCACAAAAGAAGTGTGATATTCGCACTTGGATTTAAAGCAAGGCGCAGCTCTTTACTGAGAGCCTTCAACTTAATTTCCTCCACCAAGAGCGCCTTATGCTTTGGTTAGAACGATACTTAGAACACTACAGTATATTTTCTTGAATGGACACTACTCTTAGTAAATCTCTTTGACGGTCCCCGACCAGTGTTTCCTTTGGGGTCCATTATTTAGGCATAGGTCTTGAGTTTTCGTCAACGTTCCGTTTTACTCGAACCCAAATTGTATGCAAGTTGGGAACTACCTTCATTCGCACAATAATTTGGTTTCAACGAAGGATTCAATTGACTTTCAGCCCATTCAGCCCAATCTCTTGTTTATAAGTCAGCCGCTTCTAATTTGCTTTCAAGCAGGATATCTGAAAAGCTGAAAGTAGTGTACTGCATCTGTCCGATGAGGCCTAAGAAGGACAGAGCCGGTCATGGGCTACGGAAGAGATTTCTTCACCCTTATGATCGATGTTGATTGAAGAATTATATTAGATTTTTCTGTAGTCTTTTTATGCACTTAAGAGGGGATATACTTCATCTGTCAGGCGATGTCACTTAATCACAAGTGACGCCAAATCTATAAAACCGTGGCGATTCGGGAGCCGATTGTAAACTATTCGTCAATGGTTGGAACAGACAAGTAAAAAGGTGAAGCCGTCGGTTTATGAACCGCTTTAAAACTTTTAGGCTCTCTTAAATACAAAATTACAACTCCTCGAAAGTGCCCAAATCTTTTTGACATCTCGGCACAAGTTGTAGTCACAGGCACCCATTATCGTTTCATGATCTCTTTCGTGGTTTCATAGTCTCTTTTGAGAGAAAGACAGACGTTTCTAGGTAGCGTAACTCTGTATAACTCTGTAACTCTGTATATTGTACAGGAGTACTTGTAGCAATTTTACATCCTTTTTGGAAGTAGAACTTGACTACATACCGAAATATTTTCATATGGATAAATTGAATGTACCATGCGTCTTAATAGGGTCAATTAATTTCAACGCAAGCAAGCATCACCTCCCACCGTCCCAGTTCCCAGCTACTGGTGTTGTGCTTGCATTCAAGTTGGTACTACTGACACAGCCAAATCAAGTCCATTTCCTTTTTATGTTCCAAGTGTCTGATGACGTAAACATCTTAGGCTGTCTCCACTGTTTTGTTTCGTCTTTGCGCCGAGTGAGCTAATTAGAAACCAAAGATTTCTCTCTTTCAGGTTTGCCGTAAAAACGCTCCTGGAATCGTAAAATTATCCGCTCATCAGCCTCATGGAGGAATCCTCCCTTGGAGAGTAATGTCCAGTTGTCCTATTCTCCGGAATAACAAAATTCCTTGCCTTAAAACCCAGAATAAAAATGGAAGATCGCTCAAAGTAAAAATCATTGAATACTCGGGACAGAGTGGTTTGACTAATGGTTTGCCGTAAAACGCTCCTGGAATCGTAAAATTATCCGCTCATCAGCCTCATGGAGGAATCCTCCCTTGGAGAGTAATGTCCAGTTGTCCTATTCTCCGGAATAACAAAATTCCTTGCCTTAAAACCCAGAATAAAAATGGAAGATCGCTCAAAGTAAAAATCATTGAATACTCGGGACAGAGTGGTTTGACTAATTATCACCCGAAGCCTTGATAAACCAAAGGTTTTGGATTGATAATATTCTCATATTTTGCGTGCTATGGCAGATTCAGCGATTAGAATAGTTTCGAGCAAGCGACTTAGGTTAACACCTAACTGCTTCCACAAAAACGAGGAGATAAATAACAAATGTGTAATTTCTGTCACATTATGCAAACGGTCGATCAACAGTACATGGGAAAATCAGGTTGAAATATGACTAGTACACTTTACTTTTTATTACTGTCCACATCGATAAAGCATAAATGCCTTTCCATCCAGATAGAAATAAATGAATCGCTCGCTTTCGTGCATCACGCAGCTAAAATAAATGAAACTCCAAGAGTTGAGAACATGTGGAAATCGCTGTGTTCACAGTAGGATATTTTCAATGGCCATACGGACATTAAACTCACCTGCCGAATTCCCTACCAACCACACAGTGCCAGGCAGGTTCGTATTTTTTATCGAATTCCCGTTTCAAATGAGCAGCGATGTCTTTGGGAACACTGTAACGTTGAACTGCGTCGATAGCCATTCGAACCGCATCCTCCTGCATTTCGTTTGGCATATCATAATTTTCCACCACCGCTCGGTTCAGCGTCATTCTCGAAAATGCGTAACTAAGCGTTATTCGTTATCGACTGGGTTATGTACTTGAGTAAAAGTATTTCTCCAGTGTTCTTTGTAAATATGTCTCAACATTCACGTGAACTGAGAGTCGATCGATAGAGTCACCGATAGCTAACAGGTGCGGTAAGAACGGCATCGCGCACATTCCACTTCATCTGTTGTCATTTCACGGATTCCATACACATTTTGGCAACTCTGCGATCGGTGACACTTACGCATCTGGTGTTTACTTCACTCCTGTCTTATTTTACCTTACACGGGTTTCATCCCTGTCACAGTACACGTTTTCTGCCATTCGAGTTACAAATATATTGTCTGGTTCTATTTTTTTTAAAACGAAGCTAGACATGATGTCTGATACTTTGGTTATTCTGGGAAAAACACATAAGCGTACGGTCTAAATGCCATTGAATTTTCTTATGCTAAAATTTCACCATAAAACATTAGCAGCCTAGGTGAGGGGATCAATTTTGACCAATGTTTCTACGATGCATACAGACACATCGAAGTCTAATTTTATTGCCTGCAACGTGATCTATTATTTGTTCGACTGCAGCAGTACTTCGACGCCTAACTACCCAAAGGAGGCACGTGGGTTAAAATACTGCCTGGCTGCCAAAACCCAGACAGGAGTAGTCGAGATGCAAAATCGGGTTCGAACCACGGACCTTCGGATCAGTAAGCTCCCGTCTGAAGAACTGAGCCATCCTGAGCTCTGGTACTCATTGGAAGTTAATTGACTCACGCCAACTTGCAGCCTGTAGAGTTCAACGCTCTAAACCAAATATCTACCATGTCTCAAGCTTGAAGGACCAGTCGGCGAAGATGTGCTGTTGATGGCGCAGCAAACATGTACTCATCCAAAGAAGTGTGTAGCAGACAAACGTTTGCATTTCGTCTGCCAACAAGCAATAGCCTACAAGAACATTATCTCTACCTGAGAGTTGTCACATGTGAGATGAGATTGCAAAAATAGTTCTCAAGGTACCTCTTTAAAGCACTTTCTCTCTAATAAGCCGAGAAAGTCAAACAGTATTGAAAAAGTAAGATGGTGCGCAACCTCCGCGATTTCTTTTTGAACAAAAACAGGTGTGATATTACCTACCACAAAGAAAGCATATTCAGATAGGTGTAGTGTCAGTTCAGTTAATTTTTTAAACAGTTATCAGAGTGCATAATTGGAAAAAAGGTGTCACTGAGGGGTGATCTACTCAAATCTGAGTAGGGCCTCCAGTTCGGCCTCTTGATGCAAATAGCTGGTTCTTCTACGTACCCGTGGATAAAGCCAGCCACCCTGAATGGGTGTCAGGGATATATACAGATTGCGCGTTTTGTTTACTGATTTTAGGATAAATTAAACCCGGTCAATCTCCTTCTTCGGTAAACAGATTACAAGTACAGTTAGCTGAGATTCACTTGACTGGCTGAAATTTTCATACCTCGAGACCAAAACGGATTATGCCAGGGTAGTTTATACGTTGTGACCCCGCAGTTACAGGGTAATAGCTTGAAGTTTTTGTTACATAGATCTACCTAGATTGTGACATTCACATGTACGTCGAATCTCCTCAGAGATATGCATGACACTGACCGATGACAGTGTGCCCCAATAGTTGTAGTTGGGTTCAATTTACTAGTTGCTGATTATGTGGCTATTAATTTGTTCGCCGACCCTGGTGTAACGGTGATACTAATGATGGGGAGGCACGCGAGTAGTGTGTGTTGTTCGTAGAATTTCGCTTTGGAGGCGCGCGAGTAGTATGTGTTGTTCATCAAATTTCGCTTTGTGTCTTTTGAAGAGGGGAGATTTGCTGCGGAATTTGTGGAGCCACTTTGTAACATTTGCTTGGATTTGACCGAGGATTGATTGGAGTCAACGAATATCCAGGAAAGTTCAAGAAGACGCGTTCGGGAGAAGATTGGTGTCCAGTTTTTGTAAATAAAATGCAAATAAGAGTTTTGCTGCCTTGTTCAATGGTCTCTAACCGGTCAGTTGGCATTTCCGAATAAATAACTCCGCAGCGAAGGCCTTCTCCCTTTCATTTGGTGCCGTGACCAGGATAAGGATGAAGATCCCGTGGCCTCAACCCTTTGAGGATGGGACCTTCCTGAAGATTCATTGACTCCACTCATTCTTCGGTCAAATCCAAGCAAATGTTACAAAGTGGCTCCACGAATTCCGCAACAGATCTCCCTTTTTCAATAGACGCAAAGCAAAATTCTGCGAACAACATACTACTCGCGTGCCTCTCCATCAGTAGTATCACCGCCACACTGGTATGTACCTTGTGAACGTTGCAAAATATCATCGGTACGTAACTGCACCGCACTTCCTCCTTGCCCGTTTTTTTTAAATTTAACCTCGTATTTATCGATATTAAATTAATATAAAAGATAAGGTGGATTGTCCCTTTCTCTCACCACATACTGACTACATCTACTCAATTGCCAGTGAAAAGTTATCAAGCTGATCTCGGAGCTAGTCAAAGAGATCAGCGACTCGCATGCACGCCGCTATAACTGTTCAGCAAAAATGAACCAATCTTGTGGTGAAGCCTGGTGTTTTAGGATAAGCTGGCCTTCACTCAGAGAAACATTATAATAATCTCAGTACTTACAAAGTGTATAAGAATCGCTCAGAAAATATAAAAACCGCAAGTCACAATAATCTTCTCGATGAGTCATCAGTGAAAGAGCTAGCTGGACAAAATGGCGTAATTTGCACTGTGTGGTACAAGGACGTAAGGTTTTTCAACGTGCTACTGCTCCCCGGTTCCCGGCACCCAAGCAGTGCAATGTTTGACTGCTTACAGGAAGATCGCTGTTCTAATCACCTTTTTGATTGATGAAGAGAGCTGTTTCATTCCCAGGGTGATCGATTTTTAGATCAAGTCACATTCTTGCTTGAAATAAGTCACCGTTTACTAGCCAACTGGATACTTGTCTAGCCAGAGGTCTTATTTTCTTCACTTTGATCTCTCCTGGAGACAACTATTTAAGGTTTTCAGAGGGATGGTGGAACTGTTAGTCGTTTGCCGCAATAGCTGATGCGGATCTTTCGGAACAGGCTTTTCGCTTACAGTCACACGGCCCTGCGCATTGCCGCGCCCGAAAGCACTTTGGGTTTTAGAGGCCAAATTCGATTCAAGCATGACAGAGTACGCAAAGCGTTGACATTTTGTCAGCACAGAACGGAACGTCTTGACGAGATATAATTCTGTGATGAATTAGTTCCAGGGGTGCACATAGGCACAAACACCAGATATCGAATTCTACAAACGGATTATGTTTGCTTTTGGTTTCGAAACACGCATGTAGATTTTCGATAGTAAATTTGAACTTCAAACCAAGAGAATTTCCGAGGAGTTTTTCCGTTAACTGGCAAACTCACTGACCAGGGTGATCGATTTTTAGATCAAGTCACATTCTTGCTTGAAATAAGTCACCGTTCACTGGCCAGCTGGATATTTGTCTAGCCAAAGATCTTATTTTCTTCACTCTGATCTTTCCTGGAGACAACTATTTAAGATTTTCAGGAGAATGGTGGAACTGTTAGTCGTTTGCCGTAATAGTTGATGCGGATCTGTTGGAACAGGGTTTTCGCTTAGTCACACGGCCCTCCGCATTGCCGCGCCCGAAAGCACTTTGGGTTTTAGAGGCCAAATTCGATTCGGAAACTGGCATGATAGAGTACGCAAAGCGTTGACATTTTGTCAGCGCAGAACACAGAACGGAACGTCTTGACGAGATATAATTCTGTGATGAATTAGTTCCAGGGGTGCACATAGGCACAAACACCAGATATCGAATTCTACAAACGGATTATGTTTGCTTTTGGTTTCGAAACACGCATGTAGATTTTCGATAGTAAATTTGAACTTCAAACCAAGAGAATTTCCGAGGAGTTTTTCCGTTAACTGAACTAAGACAAGCGTGACAATGGTGGCCTACTCTCTACTCAAGAATGAGCTTAAAAGAGGCGAGCATTTGTGCCATTTGGGCCACGGTATTAGCCATTTAACTGCGGTCTCAGGTTGACCGAGCTTACAAAGGCAACTTTGTTGTTTTACAATAAACTGTGTTCGAGGTTGAATGGCAAGTTCTGAACAAAGATTTTTGCAGCACTACAGAAATGGATACCATTAGAAATTCAGTCTTACAAATAACACCTCGTCCGATCTCATCGCATTTTTTGTGCTCAAAATCCTCATCCTCTTTCATATTCAGGGGCTTCAGTATAGAGAGTCACAATCACTTTGAAATTCAAGACTTCCGTCTATCCCCCAACGGGCAGATGAGGTTCGCATCCAACCCCCGCCTTTTAACAGTGCAAAAAACGCTCGAGTCATCGTGCCAGAATTGACCCGGTTGGAACAGCACTCAAGTAAACTATCATGTCACTCGTAACTTTAATGAGCAGTGCATCCACAGAACTAGAATAGCTGGATTTTTTGTGAACACATAAACTGTAGTAAAATCACTTCGCTACCTCCTCTTATTTGTGGATGAGTGGCACTAGAAAACCTAGTTGGTGTTGACTGATGCTACCCAGTCCAAAAGCTGGAGAGGGCGGATAAGTATTTTGCTCCAAGTGCCCGAAACCAACTCAGACCTTTCACCCTTTTGGGCTTAAAGTGAAAACAGAGTGAGTGCGGTGTGTGATCTTCCACACTTGGCAAGGTAATTGGAATTCATTCCTGCCTCATTTCGAGTAAATGTCCAGTAACCCATGACTTTACTGACATTTGAGTAAAGTTAACATGATACGTAGACTTTCTTGCACATTCATTCCTGTGTATCACTGCAACTGCAGGTAAACTGGTAAATGCAGTGACACCTGGACGCAAGTGACTTTAGCAATTCAACTGGCTGTATTGGCATAGCCCGTTTTTGATATGCCTTCGCACACCGCTGTATTGCATGAGACATTTAAGGGAGTAGTACGTTTCCTAAATTAGCTTGAGTTGCGGTCATCAGTTAAAACGTGCCCTTCCGCAAAGCTCTGTTTAGCTTCATTAATTGAGGTGAGGACAGGTCTGATTCGGAACACTGCCGACCTACGTCTTCGACAATCTTCCCAACAAATCCAACTATAAACTTCAGAACAGGATTGTAGGGGGACTATAAAAGCGTAGAACGCCTTGTAGTTGGTGCAACACAAGGACATCCTCTAGTCCGTTTTCTTGTTGGAAGTGTGGTTAGCGGGTTTGGGCGGTTTCAAGGCCTTCATTCAAGAGAGATTCGGAGAGCATCGACATCCAGAAGGAATGATTTAACGGTACCCATTAAGCCTTCTGATGGACTTTGCCGGACCAAAGTGATGGCTGGATCAGCTAGGCTGTGGTCGTACCAGTGGCGTCAGAACTCATAATTTGCACCGAAATTCCACTTTTAACCTTGTCAGGGCGCGCCCAGACAGAAGAAAAAGTACATGTGCAGAGAGTAACGCATCCCCAAGGTCATCATTGGTTCGACACGTCCAGAATGTAGGTGAGTTGGCGGCACTCATCAAACAGCTTAGCAACACACGACCAGCGTAGTGGGCCTGAGAATGTTCACGACCGAAACACCACCATTGGCTGTACGGAGCGAACAAGTGAACGACCATATTTGACCAAGCAGTCATCCTATATATTTACGCAGACGCTCTGTACGTTTGGTCCTGGCAATACAGCCGTGTCCGCAGTTCTCTGTCTTCTTATCGCGTAGTCTGGCAGGCGCAGTACAGGCGTAAACCAATAGCTCTTTCCAGCGAACAACACAACAACCCTAATGATCTTGATTCCGTTTGTGCTGCTTTCACTTTATGGCTTTATGAGAACTAAAAAAAGATAGCTACTAAGTGGAAGTTGAGAGTCTGATAAGCCCTGAGAGGGTAAATCATTGAACTGGCTAGGTTGTATCATTCAGTTGAACATTCGAGGAGAAGGTGTGATTGCAGGCAATGGTATCAACCGATATACCTCGCCCCAAGAAAAGAGATAGAGACTATCGGATTGCCATCTTAGGTAGGGAATCATAGACCTAGGGGCATTATGTCATAGGAATATGGCTGCTCGCCAATTCGGTCAGTGAATTCCGTCAGGTAGACGGTTGTGGCTCCTCTCCAGGTGACTTTCCTTCCATGTCTCGTTGTACTGAGGGTGCTGCCACCATATTTGTGATGACGACTCAACGATAGTAGATTGGCACTGGTTTTGCATGAATTGAGTTTCATGAAATATTGACCGTCTAGTGTTCAATTTTCTCAATAGACAGAAAATGAAACAAGGAGTCAGTGGTTATTGAAATGAGGAGTCTTAGTGCACCCTGAGCGAGCGGAAAATTTCCCGCGTTGGGCACTGACCCCAGCGTTCCTGCTCACCAAAACACGTGTTTTACAATAGGAACTACCGGAGTCGCCCGCTCGCCAAATTTACACGCGATCAATCATAGAGCCTAAAAATGGTTGGTCGACAACTATCGGCTCCGTTAATAACACTTTTCTGTGAGTTGCACACCGGGTAAGATGTTTCTATCGTCCATCTATCGAGGGGACATTGGTGCCAATTGTTAAAGTAGAAAACATAATTGCATACATCATTCAGTGGGACTTCAAAGTACTTGTGACATGAGCCAAACAGAAGCTTGTGTAATTTCCTGTTTCAGCTCGCCTGTGGGAGATCTCTCCATGAAAGAACGACCCCCAAATAAAAATATACCGATCAAACTGCGATAAATTTTTGGACCACCAAACATTTCAAACAAGCTAGATAAAGTTTGTGGTGGTCGTGTGAGCGTTCGTCCGTTCTCTTCGCCGCGACATCCCGTCTTTACTTACTTCATCAACTCGAAACATTCCAGTGAAACTCCCACCATCTACGGTTGACCCATTCTTAGCGGATTGATGCCAAAACTGTCAGTTACACAGTCGTGGATCACTTCGTCCGAAGTTTGTGTGACGTCAATTTTGATACTGATCTTGATCTCACACAGTATTACATGAATAATAAAGAATATTTTGTTTATACTAGTTGTAACTAAAACAGAAAATTTTGCACTTTGACAAAGGTACCACAAAAGTTGCAGCACAGTTAAACGAAAATAGCGTAGGAGCAAAAGGAACAATCGGGAACTGCGACATTCTGCAAATTCTCCACATGAGATCGCTGAAAAGTCTAGGCAACCCACCATCCGTTTTGCCCATTTTGAAGCTTATCAGATAGAACTAGTTCTTGGAGTTAGGTCAGCTCATTTTGTACTTGAAGATGTGAATCAGTATCGTTTTTGGATAAATCAGTCAGACGGTTGCTGCTGAGTAATCTCTGCTTCTGCACTTGGAATAGTTTACTTCAGAAACAGTCAAAGTTTCCTTTTCGAAAAAGAGTTACAACAACTTGAGAAAATAATATAACGTAAATAACAGGAGAATGTTTGTATGGACTAACAAAGTAATACCAAATCAGCCCTCTCTCACCAGAAAGGCACCAGCTTTGAAAAAATTTAATTTTTATTCTAAAACTTATAAATTTCTAACTTGGAATTTATTCATAGTGAAATTGTCATATGCTGGATGGGTATTTCACCCACTAGCAGGGTGTCCAAAAGTCTAGGCACAATATATTGCCCCTTAGGCTGCTGAAAACTCTCCAAACGCGCACCAACGGTTCCGCCATTCTTAAATCCAAGAAGACTAACATAAATGACAGATTTACCGAGGTTCTGGTGAGCCATCTATTAAATACCAAATTTTTATGCAAAACAGAATATTTGGCAGGTAACCATTTATATTGACAGGTTTTTGTTCAAGATATTCTGCCTTTGGGGCGAATGGACCTCGAGACTTAAGCAAAACACTGTTTATTGGTATCATCTGAATAAAAGCTTGTGAATAACCTTTTATCGTAAACAAAACTACCCACAAGGTTGCTGTAAACTCTTCGACAGTCTACGACCAGTTTCGTTCTTCTTGGGGCTCATCAGGTAGGCGCAGTCCCCGAGTTTCCGTCAACCTTATGTTCTACTTGAACCCGAATGGGACTGTTCTCGAGAAATGCAAATGAGTGTGTATTCGCTAATTTCGTGCAATTTGGTTCCAAGTAGAACGCAATATTGATGGAAACTCGGGAACTCTGCCTACTTGATGAGCCCCAAGAAGGGCGAAACCGGTCTTGGACTGTCCAAGAATTTTTATCAACCTTATGAGCAGTTTCCTTTATGGATATATACTGCAATATCTCGAATATCGTGCCAACTAAAACATGAGGCGGCCCGTGTGCAGCACATTCAGTTGTAGAATATCATAAACGAGAGATTCAGTTGTCTCTCGTGAAAACCAAATTGACTTGTGAATAACCGTTATTCACAGAAGAGGCAGAAAGGACTCTGTAAAATTCTGTAGCTACAGGAAGAGACAGCAGGTTAAGGAATAATAACCTGAATAGTTTTTGTAGTTTGATTTCTGGAAAAATTAGAATTTACTCAACCTATCAAGTGGATTAAAACAGAAGTTACTACTAATTTCATGTAACCAGCAAAGGAGTACCTAGTTCATGAAAGGGTAGCTCATTTCTATTCGAGTATCTTCCTTGTTCACTAAGTGCACAAAGTTTTTCCGTGTGTATAACATGCAAATATAAACGAACTAGGAGCAGCTCAGAGAAAAGAATATAACGCAAGCTGCATGAACCTTCCAACGGGGAATTCCTTGCTGGAGTAGATAGCCTACATCCGAACATGCGATGTGAATCACGTGACTGAAAGATGAGTGATCAGCCGCTGGTGACCGAAAGGTCAAGGCTCAACAAATAGCCTGAACATCAGACTTGGATCTTCGTGATATGCGCACTGCTGATTATTTCCAATAAGGATGAATCAGATTTACGGTATTTTTCCGGTTTTCAGTATAAAAAGTCTTCATTTGAAGTGTCACGACTGTCTAGCGAAGTACAGCGAAATCAACTGAGTGTCTTGTATGACGAAAATGCGAGAGCCTGGTTTAAGAAAGAACATCTCAAACTCACTCAAGTTGGTGGTGTGGATTTCTCTGCATCTGAAACCTGCTAATAAAAGAAGCCCACCTATTTTACTGAAACACACAAGCAGCGAACAGAGAAGTGACCAGCTGTTTAGATTTCACAGAATCAAATATACACAAGGTGTGCTTACTGAATGTAAAATGTGCTGTCTGAATGGTCTGATTTGGTTTTTCCTCATGAACAGTTCCTGATTTGTAATGCAGAATATTCAGGACCTAAATGTCGTGAAGCTCACAACCATTTTTCATTTTGCGACATAAATGCGTCGCCTCTTCTCATTATTCTGTGGTACCCAGGTCAGAAGGTTGACAAGTCAACATAACTAAACCTCGGTAGTTGCAACCCTAAAGCGCCATTTTTAGTGCTTCGCAGAAACGTTTGATCATCACTTTGGACCTTACACAGTAAACTCACTTAGGGACTTATAGTGTATAAGCTCAATGCTGATGGTAAATGCAAGAGGCTTCTGAGCACCAATAACAATAAAGACTGAATAACCCAATGAGAATTGGAGATCTGCGCGTGACGACCTGGTCTTCGCCTTGAGGATATTCTGTGCTTAGATTTGACTGGCTTGTCACGAATTGTTTGTCACATATTCCTGCCACGTAACAGAATGCAGTAGGCGTTCTGTGAGCATTTAACTGAAAATGACCATCTACTTATTGCAGGACATTTCTGGGTAAACGTTGTGGACCACAGTCCCTTAATGCCTTCTTATTACCTTGAACTCCGGTCTGGACAACCGCTTGATCGCCTGGTGTGATTGGCCAAACCAGAAACGTTAATGAACGTGCGAGCCAGCTGCTCCATTGATCACTGTCACCTACAAGCGGTCAAAAGCGATACTAAGAGTACAACTCATCTGTCAAGGGCAAGTGAAGAACAACCAATCAAATCTGTCCCAACGGGAAACGGTTATTCCATTGGCAGTTTTGTGGTCCCGTTACGCTCGGTGCGGGTTCTCCTAATAGCGACAAACTTTCAAAACTCTGATGCCATAAGTTCAACCGACAAGGTCAAACTGAACAAAAAGGGGGTACCTTATCGAATACTTGTATAATAAATGTGCACCTTCGAAGGACCCCTTTAAAAACCGACCATGTTGTGTTAGTTATGGTGGTTTAGCTTTTTCCACAGAAAAATTTTCGGTAACAATCACATCATTCGTTCGTTACTTGGTCATTACTTTGGCAATCTGTAAAGGCTTAGCCAACATTAGGTTTTATTAAATGAGGGTAGTGAGGGCTACTGGTTTAATCAAGTGCTGGTTTTCGACAATGAACGTGTCCTGTTCCTAGAGCTCAGTAACTTCAAAACTTTTTTGCCTTGTTCGCCAAAAATGTCCCTGTTTACACTGCTAATAGCTCCACTCTGTCGTCAAATTTTTGCGACCCAACATCTGGCTCTGTGGGGCGCAGCTGAAGTGAATTTCGTTCATAAGTCCTGCTCAAAGATGCCTATAAACACCTCGTCAAGAATATCATAGCCAGCGGTCATTTGCAGATGACCAAGCTCGTCATGCTGAAGTGTTTTGGATGTCCAATATCATTGCCACTCGAGCTTGGCCGCAGACCTTCTCTTCACAGCGCCATCAGTAGGGGGTAGATGATTACTCCCCTTCAAAGCGTCAGCATCAACGGCAATGGTGTAACACAAATAAGTGGTTTCGATGAGGACAGAGTATAGTGGGCATTTAGAGCAGTGAATGAGGTGATGTGGGTGGGATGGAGTCGCGGGCAATCAGTGCCAGACAGATATCTGGGATTAAACGTGAACATGACAGTTTGCACACAACGGATGAAATTTACGACAAACACAGCTGCAACTGAGTGCTGCTCGACGTCTATGTGATGATGTGATATTTTTATTGCATTTGGACAAAATATGGGCTAGGGTAACCCGACTCCAGTTGCAACCGTCGTCCATGTATACGCGAGAATGTGGACCGTGCGGTTGATCATTTTGAAGGAAGGATTGCATTAAACCGCCACAATTTTATAGGTGTGCAAGTTGGGCTGAACTAAAATCTGACGTATTGGACCTCATTCGTTTTACAAATTTGCCTCTCGACATCTGAAAATCGCAGTAAAAGCGAAGCTACAGAATACATGCACGATAACAGCAAGTATTAGGACCGAGGGGGAACTTATGTGGATTTAGGTCGGGCCCAGTGTCTAGTTCCGCCCGTTCGCTCCAGTTGGAGGCACTTTTGGTTATCGTTTACAATTTTTGTTTGACTGTGTGGATAAGCTAGTGATACGATACGGTCGGATGGCCTTCTACCTATTCCGCCAACGATTCTAAATTAAGTAATAACCACACATTGTCGAATGACAACTCGGCTTATCTGAGACAATTGTCTATAGGCCCACCAACCCTAAGCCCTCAGTTTTATCCACCCCAAGATCCCACTGCCCAATCCATCAGCCAGAGTAATATAGATCGCAGTCCTAATCCTAAAACTGGATTTTCTAGATCCATTTTATCTATCTTGTCCAAAGCATGTTCCGCCATTGTCGAGCCTGCCCAACGCCTACTATTTTTCCGCATTCCTCGGCGGTTTTTCTGTTGGCCAAACGCATATCAAATGACACAATATGGGGCCCGAAAAAAATAGAGTGCGAAGAGCATTAACATTTATTTCGCTGCAATAAGCCGCAAATGAGTAGTAGGTAACCGCTGCGGAAATTCGTAACAATCGTGCTTTGACTTTGTGCTATCCCAAAGAAATGACATCTTGGGTCGCTATCTCTTTATGGAGTGTGCATTAATTTGTATGAAGAGAGCATATTCGGAAGTCACAACAAGAAAACCCCATAATTCTCTACAAACTTGCAAGCCAAACGGGAAGCAAAGAGGTCTATTCGAAATCAGCTAAACACGGTTAGCCGAAACAAGCAACGTTTTTTGGATTGACCTAGGCTTAGGGTTAAATCCGCTCTTGATGCCGTCACAAACACTTATTAGTTTCTCTTGTGAGGTTTTGCGGGAAAGGTATTTTGTCCATATTCACACCACTCTCGTTTGAATGGTTGTCCTCTTGTTCTGGCGTAATTATTCTGATGAGTCCAGAGGCGCTCAGTACTCGCACGTTGGAATTGAATCTTCGAAAGTTTTGACGTATCCCTGATGGACTAAAGCAATCGGGCAATTGAATTGAGAGTACCAGTCCAAACTTATAAGCCCCATTTAGGCATCCCAGGGTCTCAGTGACGCTGGGAAATTATTCCACAAGACTTTTCGACCACAGGCGTGGTTGCTTCAGTGAACAATGAAATCTGGTGAGCTGCAAAATTATGAAGGTAGTTTAAGACGATATTTGGTTTGGACACATACGCAACAAAATGCGGTATTTTGGCGTAGAAGGTTTTGCAACTGAGGGCTTTGTGCGGGTAATGGGCACCAGTCCACACCCAAAGGAAGCACTGGACTTGAGTTTCGCTCTTATTAGAGCTCATCAAACAGTGGCCTTGCTAGGATTTTAACTCCGGACATCTGACATGCGAGGTGATTGTCACCACTACTCCACCAAAGCACGTTGGATGTATCTAAATTTTCATGTTTGAACAGGCGAACGTGTTCCAGACTGATCAATGTGATTGGTGCGTACGACTCATCGAGCGACGACTCACTATCTGACCTGGTTCTGACGATCGATAGACCCGCTGGTCATTGCTTCTCAGTCAGGAAGCGTCACATACGCTTGAAGCCCACTGGACAACTTTTTGGTTTCTGCTGTAGGGTTTTGCGGAAGAAGTACTTTGTTCGGCTTGTGTTCAGTTAGTCGTTTTTGTTCATTCTGGCAACCACAATACAAGTTTAGGCTTCATCTTGCCTGAGAATTGAGTATTTTGCAATTTTTGTGCATGTGCAAATCTTAGCGTTAGCTGGTTCACCAGTCGTTATAAACTTCCATCATCTCGCTGGTATTGTGGGTCAGGTTTGGCGTAGTTCAGTCATAGGAATGACGCGGAGGCAGGGTTTTGGGCATTCTTCTTTTTTGTGGTTCTCGCTAAGTTTGCCTTGGCGGCATTTTTAAACCATTAAACTTCTTCCACTTTCATAACAATGACTAGTAGTAAAACGGATATATTTCCGGCTACTTGTCGGAATTTAGTAACGCGCTCAAGGAGGCACTCAGAATAGTTGTCCAAAACACCAGAAAACCCGGAGATGCGCATTGTCTAGGCGGCACCTACTACTCATAAGGTTGCTGAAAACACCCTAACAGCCGGCTACTTGTCGGAATTTAGTAATGCGCTCAGAACAGTTGTCCAAAAAACCAGAAAACTCGACGGCACCTACTGCTCATAAGGTTGCTGAAAACACCCTAACAGATGCTCTTCTTAGGATTCAGCAGGTGGTGCAGTCCTTGAGTTGCCATTCATTCGAACTGAATTGAACATAATTCACGGAAAGCTCTCATTTCCGCACTAAGTTTGTTTCATTGAGTAATCAGACGAGTCGCCAATTGGTCGTACTCTGCAAATGACTATATTGGAAAAGGGTGAGTCCATGTTTTAGGTGGAACGACGTTTAACATATTTCAGTACATTGCCTACACTAGTATTTACATTACGCACACTATCCCACCTTCAGTACTACCATTCACGGGCAATATCTCTTTAGCATAAAGGGGGCGACGATTTCAAATAAACTTGAAAGAATAAATCATGCAACCTTGTCTAAAATCATCGGAAGTGCCTGACGGTTTTTCTACGTGGATAACTGAAGTTCACTCAGTTTGCATGTTGCATCTGACCACATCCTTTTAGCCGAATTTTTATTAATTTTTTTTAAATTAAGGGTGATAAACCATTTTCGTCCCGAAGTGGACAGGGGTCCAAACGATTTTGACTGCAAACCTAATCTTTCCACCAATGCTGACGGTAGATTTGGTTTCAATAACCACCGACATAAGCAAAACATACTACTCGCAACTGTGTTAAATACCACCGTGTGCTACAACCTTCTTGGGGTCATAGGTCGCGAGTTCAGTCAGCTTTATGTTCTGCTTAATCAGCAAATTGTAAGAAAACACACTTATGTCGATATAATTGGCAAATGAGTCATCTTTATTAATTGCTGACCCAAATTTAACGCTTAGCTAGGCGTAGCTAGCTAACAAAACATGTTGGTTACCGGAAGTTAGTTCGGGGATTGCTTTCGCAAATTCCAAGATAGGCAGCAGTTCCGTCCCGCGAAGGACTAAAGTGAATGAGTAAGCTATTGTGTCGTCAAAATCTGTGTTCCCCGTTTTATCCTGAATCTTCTTCCGCCCGCGGATATATTGAGCGAAGTGCCGGAAAAAGAACCGATTTTTCTGGATCTACTACACTACTCATAAGAGTACTGAAAACTGTTTGACAGCTCACGGACGGTTTTCTTCTCGGTGGTCATTTGTCATCCGAATTCCGCTGAAGGCAACTTCACCCCAACAGACTGTTTGTGTTCTGGCCAATCCTCACACAACAGACAATTTGGGTGAGCTGTAATGCAATAGACCATCTAGTGTGCAAAGTGCTGCTAAAGGCGTTCCGGATGGGATGGGATGCATTCACTTTTCAAGTAGGCAAGTCCCTGTCCCTTGCTTCCTTGTTTAATACAAGGTTATGTTCAGCACAGTCCTCAAAAGAAACCGCCTACTAACATTGCATCTCAGATTTTCATTCAGGTAAATGTGTGGGCCCCTTGATAACCAACTGAATGCACATCCACTTCAGGAAAGAGAATCCACGGGTTAGTGAAGCAGAAAAAAGCATATCGAGGCAGAAGCCAGCATGTTCAGCATGTTTGAATGGTAGTAAAAAGTTCTTGAGTACGTTTCCGTAAACCGTCATGGTCCCCTCAAATTCGCTTCGTCATTTGAAACCACTAGCGTCACATTGCAGACAAGTAGAGATTGGCAGTGTGGGCTCCGCTTGTTGAAAGCAATTCACATCCATCATCGGAGTAAAACGTTAATCGTCCTGAACTAATCCACTGTGAAAATCTCATCAGAGAATCTAACTTGTAAAATATCATAAACGAGAGATTCAGTTGAGTCTTTCGTGAAAGCCAAATTGGTTTGCAAATGAGTGTATCTCTCGAAAACAGCAGGTTGACGGGGAACTTGGGGACTGTGCCTATCTGGTAAGCCCCAAGAAAAGCGAAACCGGTCGTAGGATGTCAAAGAATTTTCAGAAACCTTGTGAGTAGTTTCCTTTATGGAAATATACTGCGATATCTCGAATATCCTGCCAACTGAAACATGAGGCAGCCTGTGCGCAGCATATTCAGGTGTAGAATATCATAAAGGAGAGATTCGCTTGAGTCTCTCCTGAAAACCAAAGTGGTTTGCAAATGGGTGTATTTCTCGAAAACCTAACTTAGCTGTTGGAATAAGAAGCTGTTTGGTTGTTCTTGTACTTTTAGCGCTACCATTTATGTGAAACCGGGAAAGTTTCCTCGCTCCACTGCACCTTACTCGTTTCGAACTCTGGCGGGAATGATCAGTCACTTCGATTGTTTACATTGACTTTTGGACACGCACAAATTTGCCCCAGGGAAATGAAATGCTACATGTTGGCTTTCTGTAATGGGAGGGGATCAACGATGCTTTTAGTTTTGCCTCAAACCGATCGATCGATCGATCAAACTGAGGCATCCATCCCGAGGATGAATGTTTTTTTTATTTTTATACCCTAGCCAAACGAACCACATCGCTGTAGCGACAGGAATGATGTAAATCGATGTAGTTGCAAAAAACACAGTCTGAACGTGTTCCGTACCTCGTGCATTTATGCATACAACTGGTTTTGGCCTATATAGGACTAATCAGACTAGTAAACGCAATACTTCTTTCTAACGTATCATCTCTCTCTCTCTCTCTCAGTTAATCTGTTCTCCCCACGCATCAGGGGGTTTCGCATATGGATTTGGAAACAAAATTCTTTTCTAAATTAAAATTCCTATCAATCGTTCATTCATCCAGTCCATTCTAAACCAAATTTAGCATTTAGACTTGCTAGAACTGTGCAATACTAGAGCTAAAACAAGGAATTATCGACATGGCTATTCCAGTGTATCTGTGACATCAGTGACATCAGTGACATCCAGTGACATCATTTGTGTGACACTGAGTCACTTACTATTGATCGTGTGATGAACATCACTAATGCATAAATTTCGTTCGTAAGATCACTGGTTTAAATGGCAGCTTTGCGCTGCAAAACCTGCCTCTCCTCACTGGCTACCCACAGCCTTGATGCTCCAACACAAAGAATTATGCTTCTTAGATCTGATGGCCTTAGGCAGCCGAGATGATAATGGTTTAGCATCCCTCCCTGTATTTGCACAAACCCATTTAAATGACGATAGGTAAGCAAGGTTTTTTTTGTGTTATCTCACATGACCTGTAGCTTGAAGGCCAATGGCAGATTTAGACTTCTCATGTGAAATCTCGTCCTGAAAATGAACTTAGTCTTGATCCATGTACCGTGAATCACAGAAAACGTTTCACTACCGATCATTATCCGTGGAGAATGATCGGTATTGAATAGCTCCCGAATGTGCACAAGTCGGTTCTGTACTTTAAGGAGTATTATGTCTACTGTCTATCAAAGTATGAGTCATCAGCATTCAGGGATTAGCACGTGACCAGAGTGCATCATGCAGCTGATACTGAGTAAGTGGTTCCCGTTCAAATCGCTGACACAGATTTCCGAAATCGGTTCATCTACTTACATTTTATCTACATTTAATTCACAAAAACTCCGAGCTTCGCTTTATCAGACGTTCTACTCATCAGTCTTCGACTCACGGTACTTCTTTTCAGCAGACGATCAACTGCCCCCCCCCCCGACTTCATCATTTCAAAAATGGATGGTAAAACTACCCTTATATGTGGTCGGTTGCCTAGACAAATATACATGGTGTTAGGGTATCTTAAATGCTTCATCCAACGGAAATATCGGAAATACCAAATTTCTACACTGCCGTATGGGTTGAGCTTTCCTTCAAACTGATCAACTCGAATGATGAAAACCGACTATAACCTAACGAATGACATGCCAGGAATACCTGACATACTATTGAACTATATGTTTCGAAGGTAGCGAGGATTAATGGAGGCTATGTTGCGGTGGAGATGCAGTCATCCAGAACCCATTTTTGCAACACAGAAGCTGGTCAGACAAATGGCCCTGCACAAGTGAGAACGAGATTGATGTGTGGACCGTTAACTCAGTGCAAAATATAACGTGGCATTTGCGCACTTACGTGTTATACCCCATTATCTTAGCTGCGCACTGTCACATTGGTTGCCAAAGTTTGCTGGTTTTGACCGGTCAGTAGTCTCAAGGTAATCCTTCAAACTGGAGGCTGAAGTCTAATCTACGGGTACCGTGTGCAAACCTGGCGATAACACCTGAGTGTCCAGCTGGTGAAGTGGAACCTAAATCAATACAAACAAATCATAATGTCTCAAGGTGGGTAGATAAACTAGCATGGGGTTCGGAAATTTGGTTGTACGGTACCTAAGTCACCCGAAAGTGCTTCACGAAACCGATGTATGGGTGGCAGTGTAGTGAATATTGAAAGCTGGACAAAAGGCTCTAAATGGTTAGTCAGTCAAACTAGATGGCCTGTGACCGGGATATGTTGCGTTGTCGGTAACCATAGAAGTCGACCCAGTCAAACAGAATTGAATTCTAATTTGATTCAAAAAGTTTAGTCTAAATTCATATATTTCTCACTTTGCATGGGCAGCTAGAACAAAACTGCGAAATGCCGCGATCTATCCCTTCATCTGTGTTTAGCTAGGTGAATGTTACAAGTTTCCGAAATCGCATCTGATGCGAATTGTGCCAACTGATCCCTTTGGCCGAAGGTGTGGCTACCCAATCACCCACATAGTTGACTGTTCAGCTCACAGTCGCTCACTGGATCCCGAGGTTTGTCTTTTGTCATACCCACAAACCACGTCACACTAAGGACATGAAGCAGATCGATTGCCTGTAGCGTCTAGTGAGCGTAGCAACAACTCATGTGCTGACACACACACGTACACGCAAGCAGACCTACATATGAGAAAACCGAACACAACACACACAGACTCGCGCGCGCGCAGGGAGCAGGAAGTCAACCACTCTCCACAAGTCCACGGAGAATCATGGAACACGTGTAGCAGCCATACTGCTACACTGCTGCACGTTCCCGCCGTCCGGACTTTCACCAAGGAACTCTCACAGACGATAAGTTCCTCTTTTCACTTGTTCTCATTTTGCATTGTATTTATTTTTATACGTGTGGCATCCCACCGTTATCAAGTATACTAAAAACTTCTTTTAGTACACATACATTCTGAATTATACTATGGCCATCATCAACTGTGCATTAATAAATGCAGCTATTTAAACGACACTGCATTGTCAAAAAAACACCGTAAAGTTATGAGCAGAACAGATGCATTCCCTATGTTCTGCTCTTGAAAACTCTTTTACATGGAGCAACTCCTTATGAAGTTTATTTCTTACTTCCTACTTAACCAAGCCTTGTCAATTTTTTGAAAAGTTAACACATCATTCAGATAAGCAGGATGCTTCAAATCGACACTCCTCGGAGTGATTGTGTCAGTCTTACACATTAGTAAGTTTTATCTGAAAAACAATCTCATCGGATGCCAAAAAAATCCCAACAGTTTCCAGAAAACTCAGAGGTATTTCAGGTCCAACCAAGCTGTTTTGTTACAGTTTCGATCATGATTAGAAAACAATGGGTGAAGGATTTGCGAAAAACACTTAGTTTGTACCCCTTAATGGACAGAAGTGAAATCTACCCAGTTTTGAACGGAGGTTGTTTTTTGAGACTCTTGTGGATATTTTGTTATTCGTCAAAGGATTCAAGCATACTGTTACTTTTTCGAACTGCTCGGACCAACCATCAAGACACTTTCCCGAAATTCATGGTAAAACGAAGAAGTTGTGTGGCCAGATACACTCGTTCTCAAGTTACACAGATGTCAACGGGTGACTAAGGCAGATCTCTTGCCTACTATGATCTTCAAATGAATGTTCTGTGCAGAGGTCACCCCATATTTTAGTCGGCATGATGCTCGTAGCATCAGAGTATATATTTCGGCTTTTCTGCTGAAAACACTTCGACAGCCCACCACCGGTTTTCCTTCGGGCATATCAGGTAGACGTAGTCTCCGAGCCTTAGTTGATTACCAGATTCTAAAAAGCTAGGAAAATGTACACTTTTGTAAACTGTTGAAAATTTGAGGAGATTTGCGAATCGTCGGTGAAGAATTCGTCCTGTAAGTGAAGCCGAGAAGCACTGTATAGCTGTTTCATCCCAACTGGGAATCATCAGCAGTGCGCATCTTACGAAACTCGAGAGTCTCTGGAGTTTCTGGGGCTGCTCACTGCTGATTATTTCCATAAGGACGAAAGAGCTGTTCAGTGCTTCTCGGGTTTTTAGCAGGACAAATTCTCCACCAACATTTGTAAATTGTTGTCAGTTAGAAACTCAACTGAATCCCTCTTTTATGATTTATTTCGACTCCTCGGGTATCGCGCTAATCGAAACACGAGGCGATCTTCCTTCGTGGAAGAATACCATAAACAGGGGATTAAGTTGAGTCTCTCGTTTCGCAAATAAGTGTATCTCTTCATTTGGGTACAATATAGGATTTAGTTGAAACATAGTTCATGTAAATCAGAGAGCTGCACTTGAGTACTGAAATCCAAGAAGGTCGAAACCGGTAGCGAGCTGTAGAAGAGTTTTGACAAACCCTAGGAATAGTGCGTTATGTGAAAAGGAATTTGCCACTCAGATAACTTACATATTCCAAGCAAATCGTGCTAATCAGGCCGTTGGACTGAGGACGCTTTTGTGGATTCTTTTCAGCAACGAACGCTCCCCATTACGAGGTACTCCGGTGTTTCTCACCACCGTGATTTATCTCACCAACGCATAGTGTGATAGAATTAAGAATGCCTCAGTGCTTCTAGCCAGCGCGTTTGCTTCGATGCTATACAGGAGCATTTAAGAACAGTCCTGCATGGTATTGCATTAAAAAGTGGTGTGTTCTCTTTCAAGCACTGAAAATTCTTTTCTACCGGTGGATTCATAATCTCATCACTGCTATTACTAGTGAAAGGAAGAAGGCCTTCGTTACGGAGTCATTAGAAAATGCCAACTGAACAGCTACAGACTATTGGACAAGAAAGCAAAACTCTCATTTGCATCTTATTTACAAAAACTAAACATCCATCTTCTCTTGAACGCGTCTTCCTGAACTTTCCTGGATATTTATTGACTGTTGCTCAAATCCAAGCAAATGCCACAAAGCGACTCCACAAATTTTGCAATGGATCTAACTTTTCAAGATACGCAAAGCGGATTTACAAGAAAACATACTACTCACATGCCTTCCCCATCAGCAGTATCACCGTTACATGAAGAGGTAATTTTAGAAGTAATATCCCTGTTTTGTCAGCTCTGTTTCTGTCTGTTTCTTCGTACTCAAGCCACTCGGACGACGGTCACTTAAATGAATGAAATTGGATGGAAAGTAGAAATGATACAATTAGAAAATCAAATAGGGGTTATCAGTGAAGTTCACCTTCTTTCCGATGCCCTCAAATCTCGTGAAATTTTCAAGATTGCTGCAACTGTATGTGGTTAATCAAAGCATCGTGTTACAATTGAACTTGATCAAAATGGTTGCTGTATTGACCCATTCCAAGCTACCTCGCGAACCCTTTCCTTCTTTACTTTTGCCTTGTGTGTTCTCCGCCATCTGAGCCAGCGCAGCTTCCCGACCTCATGACGAGTACTGCACTTCGCAGTTGTAGATCCCACGTGATCTATTGGCCGCAAACTAAACAATCGTGGCCAATAACGCCTGGTTTTAGGAACCAATATAGTGCAGCGCTTCAGTGAACAAATAATGAATGGTCTGAAACAAACGTATCCTTCGTATTTGTGTAAGTGCGCCAGCTGAAACATCTGATAAGCAGTGATCCTTTTCACTAACAGGATTCTTAGCATACTTTCGTTCAGAATGCAATCACGTACGTGGATATTCCAAGTCACATTGCGTCGGCATGCGCCATTCACAGTGGCAACATGGTCGTTGGCATGCGCGATATCACTATGATCAGGTTTGGATATGCTTAGAAAGGAAAGATAACAATGACCACAAGAAGGGTAATACTGAAAACTCCACTTGGAGTTGTGATCTAACGAAACCCCGTCCGTTATACACGTGAGTTCCTACTTGGCAAGCGAAAGAGCTATCTAAACAGTCCCATTCATGATCTTCTCTCCCTGTATTTTAAAACAGCAAACTCAAATGCTGTTAAGTTCTTCATGCAGGATCACCTAACTATGGAGCATGTTCATTGTCTATTCAGAATGGTTTACAGCCAGTACATTCGGATTAATCCGGAGGATGAACCACTCGCGTAGTGTGTATACTACTTAGTTCAACAGATAGATTCTGAAGGGCGTTATTTTGTATGAACTTAAGCACAAATCTTACTTTCTTTAAACGGGGAAATGTTACATGTAGCGGACAGGATATTGAGGGAACTGTATGTATCTAGTGTCAGTTACCTCAGTCGAACTTCGCCAGTGGTTTCCGCATTCCGACACATTGTAAGGCTGATTGTTAAAGTAGTTTAAAGTTATATAACTTGGAGTCATTCAATTTTTCAGTTAAATGTCGCACGTTCTCTCATAGCATTCTACCAGCATGTGGTCTCCTTAGGACCTCACATTTGATACCTCTAACAATCAGGAAACCATCATATAACGTGGAAAGCATTCCTTTGCATACACCCCTACTATAGTAGTTCCTAATTTTACACTGCCTTGTTTTGCTCTGTACCCTGTGAACACGCCCTAATCAGGCCCAGTCAA
This sequence comes from Opisthorchis viverrini, assembly GCF_000715545.1. Taxonomy (NCBI): domain Eukaryota; kingdom Metazoa; phylum Platyhelminthes; class Trematoda; order Opisthorchiida; family Opisthorchiidae; genus Opisthorchis; species Opisthorchis viverrini. Next base: position 35,593 of record NW_008752336.1, read on the forward strand.
TATGAAAGTCTCAATGGTCAGTTCAATTTTATATATTGGCGAGGTCTTTTGTTCTTTTGCTCTCGTATCCTTACCACTGTTGTTCACACTGAGAAAACCCTAAACAAGTGAAAAAAAGATGCACCAAGCAAAACCTCTCTCCCCAGTCTGTGGAATTTAGAAGAATCGGGCCAAAATAATAAAAGACAAACTTCTCCTCTAAAGTACAACTAAAATCTCCGATAGAAGGAGAATAAAGTACGTTTTCTTAAAGGAGCTGAGCTTCTCCTAAAATTTAGCCTGTTTTTATCTTACAATACTTTCAGAATCTCGGGTGTTTACGCACGGTCCAGTTGTTTTTAAGGAGCAAAAATAATTTCTGACTTTCCATCATGAAACTTCAAAAGTGGTCTTCAACTAGTTTGTCAAGTGACTTGACAGGAAATAAGTCGTACAGACTAGTGTTGCCTAAATGGTTCCGCCATCAGCAAATTCAAAGGAATGATTCCCGGTTGAACTGCGGCACACCAGCAACGCAACCCAAAACAAGGGGATTCTGTTCACATCCCACCTCAACTAACTGTTTTTTAGTGTCTAGCATTTCGCCCCGTCTTCCTCGTTTTACAAAAACACCTTCTAATCATACCTTTCACCTGGCGATCCCAATCCATCAGCCTAAGCCCAGTTTTTAGAGGAATGCACCATTTGCCCCAGACGGACGTTACCTCGACCCAGCTCAGAATTGCTTCCCACTGTCGCAGTGCCATCGGTATGCACAGCCACTGGTTAGGATTTTGCTTGCCACAGTGAGAGACCGCCCAAGTGGTAAGAGCGCAAATTTACTGACCGGAAGTTCCGTGGTTCGAATCCCACATCCGCCTCTCGACTTCCCCTGTCTAGGCTTGGGTAACCTGGCAGTTCCCCAGCCCTCGTGCTTCCTTCGGGTGGCATGGCCGCTAGGCACCGGAAGAGTGCTACAGCCGAACGGTTGCCACAGTGAAGTCCTGGATTTACAGGCCTACGAATATCTTCTACTCTTTAAAACAAACCGGCTTCAGTGGCACTGATTCTTTCCTCTGGAAAGTAACCTAGTAAGGTACTTACTGGCTTCGGTCTAATCCGATAACTGCGTGTATGCTAATCTAATGGACTCTATCTCAACCCACCGTTTTCGACTCACTCCAGGTGTCCCCATACTTTGTGATTTCAACAATAGTAGACTGTAGGTTAGTTGCGAAAGTTTATCAACCACCCCTGAGTTGAAGTGCTAAACTGACGCGTTAAGTTAGGTGAAAAATTTCGCCCAGCCTTGTTACTTCCGCATGCCAAGTTGGCTATTCTAAGGAAGATGGTAGCATATGAAACTTCCTCTTTCGAGTATGCTTGGTCTTACTTTATATCCCGACTTTCGTAACTGTCAGCTGAACTCTGTCCATACTCGAAGGTTTCGTCTTATCGGGTTCCTTTTCAGACGGAGGCGATTCGATTCCACACACCGACCTATTTGGGGCGGTGGATACAAATAACGGTAAGCAGCTTTCACCGTCCTGAAATCATACATAACGATTAAAACGAGAGTGTATAGCTTAGTCAGTTCAATCTAGACTGTATTTGATCAAAACAGCAAATTGACTTATACTTCTCATAAGGTTGCTGAAAATCCGTCGACAGCCCACGACCGGTTTCGCCCTTTTTGGATCTCTCCAGGTAGGCGCAATCCCCGGGTTTCCGTCAAACTTATGTTCTACCTGAAACCAAATTGCACGAAATTAGCGAATATACACTCATTTGCCTGAGAACATCACAAACGAGAGAGTCAGCTGGGTTCCAGGTGAGTCCCTCGAAAAACCAAATTAGTTTGCAAGTGAGTGTATATTAGCAAATTGACTTATTCTTTTACAATCATGTTGCCGAAATCTTGGTGAAGGTGCTGAGATCAGTGCTTTATCATCGGCTTAGACACATGTGCCCTTTGAGTCTCGTCTCTTCCTATTTATAGCATAACCTTAATTGATGAAGTGGGACTGTGCTCCCTAGAACAAGTTCAGGAAATATTCTCCCTATTTCTTGTTTACCTGTGAACCCCAACGAGATGAAAATGACTTATGGTATGGTAGACTGCCAACGGAGTTTGACTAGCTGATTAGCAATGGTGCGTGGGCAAAAAGATGTCTGGTCGTCCCCAATGGTGTTACGTGCAACCTGCTGAGGGCAGTTTCGATTCGACAGAGAAGATCAAGCATTAACGATGTGCTTGGCCTCAGCTTGGGACTCATTTAAGTGGGACAGCAACTTAGGCTGTGCTGACGAGAAACACTGAGAGAAGTCTCATGCAGAGATCGCCTGACGTTCCAAGAAGGTCACGTTGGTCGTGCTGCTTGGAAGTGAACGGTAGCCAACTTCTTTTCACTTGGTGACCTCTTTCAGGTTACTAAGATCAGAATAGAATCTACAATAGTGAATGAATGAAAGCGCTGGGACAAACAACACATGGGAAGTTTTCGGAAACAAAGTCAACTCGCCGATTTTCGCTGATTAAATGCATGATGCTCCATGGGGTACCCGATTGCCATAAGCATTTGTCTAACCATGTAATCGGGTCAATAATCAATAATTCCACTTCAACACCCTTTTGGCGCATAGCAACCTTGTTACTAGAAGGAAGCACGAGGTTCAAGGTTATCCAAGTCTAGACAGGAGCAGTCGCTTGGGCTCCGACCACGGACCCTCCTGTGGGTAAACTCGCGCCTTATCCTTTGTACTTTATCGAGGCTTGTAATACGTACCCGGTTTACCATGATCAATCATGATTCAACTAAAAAGGTTAACGAATCGAGGAACTAGCTAAATACCGAAGGACTGCAACCGTCACAGTCGACAGCGGTCCCTCAACAGCCATATCCAGAACTGTATCCAGACAGTAACAATTTGCTTGATGGAAGCCAAATCCTACGAAATCCCCCGACAAACAAGAGGATTAATCTCTGCAGCCATTTAGTATCAAGAACATGACCTGGAAACTAGTTTCAACGAAGCTGCCATCCGATCACCCCACATTCAGTTCATTCACGTTATAAAAACAAGTGGGACGAAATCGATCGATCAGCTTAGTGAATCAGTATGATGTAGTTGGAACTTCGGAAGGTCTTAATTCATACTTTTCTCCCTTCCCTCTTTACAATTGTCGAGCTTTGTGGTAACTACACTGGACAAACTTATGTCGCAAAACGGTGATTGCATGAGGCGAGATGTGGGAGAGCTTTGGAACTTTTTCAAGCTATGACCTTCGCGCGCGCGAATATTGTACGCGTTCGCCGTGTTTTAGCACACAGCTATGGAGCACATATCGCTCACCGGCTCTCGTGTTTGCGTAAAACACACTTGATTAGGAAACTTGGTTTACTGTACAAATGAATAGCAATGTGTGCGTATGTTTACATGCAGCCAAGGCAAACTGAAAATAAAACGAGTGTTTGGGGATTTCTTTCTCGTATCCATACTGACGTTGTTCCTGATATGTATAATTGGCGAGACAGTTTGAAGAACTAGAACACCTAAACTGTTCCAACTAATCCCGCAAAAACATTAGCTTGTTAATCCGCCCTCGTTCCTTGTAATTTCGGTACCAGTATAGACTGTGTTGTCTACCTGGATAAACATTGTTCACGATATATCTGACATACCTTTACTTCAGAACTCCTTGCTAACCAACTCGGTTCTGGTCATAAAGTAATCCTTGCCTCTTTAGCGTTATTTAGATAAATGACTCAGTCTTCATCTATGCGAGCGCTTCAAAAATACTTGCCTACCAGCATATGTTGTCTACCTGGATAAACATTGTTCACGATATATCTGACATACCTTTACTTCAGAACTCCTTGCTAACCAACTCGGTTCTGGTCATAAAGTAATCCTTGCCTCTTTAGCGTTATTTAGATAAATGACTCAGTCTTCATCTATGCGAGCGCTTCAAAGATACTTGCCATTCTTTGAAACCGATTATTCGCGTCGGCAAATTTTTGTCATTTTTCTCTATCTTGAATAACCTACATATTCTTTAACAAACGTGCTTTGGTGCGATAAAATTTGTGTGCACATCACTTTGCACACCGCCTCCTGTCCTGAGTATTCACAGTTATTGATCCAGCATTGTTCAGTGCGGATTGGGTTACTGTGGGTTGAAGCATGATAGCGCTCTTCAAAACTGTATTCGAGATCAATAGATGATGTTGAACGTTTTAGGAAAGCCTATTTTCGAGGCATTCCGTCGGTCTGTGCATCGAGCGTCTCAGATTTTCGGAGTTCATACAGCCAACTGAGTACTGAAAATCTGAACACTGAATCTTGAAGCAGATTTTAGTTCATTAATGGAGTCAGGTTGCATTGTGCGGCTGCTCCCGGTTGAACTTCCTTAAAAAAGTCTTTATGAATTAAGTTATAGATAACATAGCTTCATTTCGACTTCTTATATCTGATGAATTTGAGTATTTTGAGACCACCAAGAGCCTAAGATGCTGTATGTAAAATACACCATCCTACAAGCTGGTGCTAATTGCTCCCCAACTCTCCTCATTGATTATTGATCAACTTTCATTGCGGTTTCAAAGATGTTGTGCTGAAGTTGGCTAGATTATTGATCTCTGAAACACTGACAGCGACCACCAGATGCTACTGGTGCATTCAGTTCTTCCTCTTCCCCATCGAATGAAAATCGATCAGTTACGAAAACGTAACCAGCTTGGATACCGAGAGTAATGAGGAAAGCTGAAAAGGTCATTGTATTGAACGACCTAAATAGACCATCAGCTGACCGATAGAATGGAGGCTGAAATGTTTAGATAAAGATCCCTTTAACTTGTTAGGGTTGGTTGTGTGAACCAAGACATTCGCATGACAAACAAACAGTAGGGCACCTTTATTGTGCGTTCAATGTAATTGCGCCGGAGTTTGATTATTCTCCACTGAATACTGCCTTGTGTTAACGCTTGTAGATGACTTTTTTGAAAAACAGGAATGTAGACGTTTTTGAACCCGGGTTTTCTGAAAAGACAGAAGTGTTTCTGTGACAACTAGGCACGTGAATGCTTTCCCTGGACTTCACCAAAAATATTAGAATCCAAATATGAGAGGGTGCATACTTTTGTCATCCAACAATTATTGAAGCTCTCAAGAGCTTGAAATATCTCATAAGTTAAAGCGCGAACCCAACTGGGGCATTTAAAACCGATTCTGTGTAGGTTTGTGCAAGCCGGATGTATCTCAGTCATCTTGCTCCCTTCTGGCGGCATGTCAGCTATGCTCATTTCCTTATTTTATTAAGTTAGAAGAAGGCCAAGCCACATAAAGGTCACTTGTAAAGTAGTTTACAGATTACGATTAAGGCAACAGTAATTCATAGTTTACAGCGGCAAGTAAAGTAACTAGTAAATAAAGTCCTGTACCCCTGAAATTCAGTGGTCGTGATGAAAGCTGAAATAGAGATTCACTTTAATACTGTGTAAAAGTGCAATATGGTGATGAAGAACGTCTTGGGACAGTTTTCCTCTATTGCACAACACCGATTTTAACGCGCTTCCGGTTGATAGCTAGGCTGACAGAAGGTATATGGAAACCTACGATCAACCCTACGAAAAACGTGCAAACAAAGAACTGGCTGCGTGACAGTAAATAGTAAGGTGCATAGCAAAGGCAACATGCGAAGTCACAGTGACCTGAATCATGTGATGGGCATGCTTCGATATGTTTCAATGCCTGTGGTATGAACATACGATCTGTCTGATACAGAGGGATTTCGTATAGGCTCTTTAGTGAAGTGATAAAATGAAGTACACTATCTGAAACAGACTTTGCGAGCACCGATGGAATTACAAACGACTTTGATTTGTACTTCCCTGGCCAAATACTTGTGTGCGTCAGCTGCGCAGTAAGGGGTGCCTTCATTTGCAGGAAAAAATCTACCTCCTACAAAAATTGTCAAGGCAGTATCATTTAACTTTCCATTTGGTTTTTCTTCACAAGGTTTCCGGAACAAAACGTGCATGTTCTCTTTAAGTTGAAATTATGAAGTATCCCCTGATGTTGAGCTTGATGAATCGAGGATGCGCTGAGGACACAGGCAGCACTTGGCTAGGACTCGTCATGTTTGACGAACTTCTCACTTAGAAGAAAGTTATGCAGCCGAAAAAGTCAAGCGCATGAACAAAGCTCCGGGCGCCTCTGAAATAACAGCTGACAGCCCCCAATAACACATCCACCATTCATTACGATCCAGTTAGAGCTCAAATGATCCCGTTAAAAGAATAGGTAGCCTAAAGTTGCTTTAACACCCAAATTTGCCGATACTGTTTTTAGTAACACCTCCAGACACACTTTGACTACCAGAGTTGGAAGCGTGAGAAAGTTTATCGATGAAGAAGTGTGTAAAGAAATCAACAGCTACACTTCAGGGCTGGAAGGACCATACAAGACTGCACACCGCGCTGGAACGCTCGCCAAAAAAGATGCGGCTCTAATGACGAAAAGGAATTGATAGCGTGACGTTCTTTCCGCCATAATCTCGCCACGCATCAAGTGGATGCAACCAGTTTCTACATGCATTGGTTCAGACATGGAAATTCAGAGGCTTTCATGGTTGGGTGTGAAAGTACATGTGAGTGCGTTTATCTTCAAATGAAATTAGTAAAGTCCAAACCTTAATACTGCCGTTGACATATAT
>NW_008752336.1:42308-50448 GCF_000715545.1 Opisthorchis viverrini
ATCAGGTGACTGTTGACCTGTTCGCCGAGCTTGACAATTGGCTTGCAAACGTTTCGTCACCATACGAGGAGGCATCATCGGTGCGAAGTTGGGTGAGTTATCCTCAGCTACCGACTTCGTGGGCCACAGACTTGGAGAGTGTTCTAGTGTAGTGAGCATTGTGAACAGCCTCCATAATTCATATTATCACTACCATCATCTTCAACCACGTTATTTTAACACTCGCGTTTGGAGTGGCATAATGTCTGAATAGAATAGGACTCACTCAATACTCTAAACACGTGGTCAGACAGTCCATATCATAACTAACAACTCGGCCTCCATTGACGTGACTGCTGAGCAGACGTAAACCGGGCTATCCCTAACACTTGGGACGAGATGGCTCAAGCGGTAAGAGCGCGAATTTACTTACCAGAAGGCCCGTATTTCGAACCGGACCTCTGCCTCTCGACTTCCTCTGTCTAGGCTTGGGCAACCTGGCGGTATCCCAGCCCTCGTGCTTCCTTCGGGTAACATGGCATCTATGCACCGAAAAAGTGTTACAGCTGAACGATTTTTTTTATTTACAACACTTGGGAAGCATCAAAAACCAACCTATGGCTCAAAGTTCTGGTTCTTCTCCATAAGGGCAGTTTAGGAACAAAGATAGATATTCAGTGTTCAACTAGTGTCCACTCATTACTACAGAGTTGGCTACATTCACTCTAAGATTGTTGTCTATATCCATTGTTTTCACAAATCCATTGCCAAAATAATTTATGCTGTTACCGTTCCGGATCAATTTTTTTGTTTAAATGACTCACCCTTATTTAGTCCTGCACTGGATCGATGGAGTTCCTAAGCGCAGTTGTCTGAACTGTGGACACACCTAGAAGGTGTGTAGGTCGACCTGTGCCAACAGCACAAACAAGCATACATTAAATCTGTAGCTATGTGGTTGTTCAGAGCTTCTTTGTGGATGTCAGACAGTGATGTTATCGAGTATGAGACCGGCATTTGGTTCCTTCATCCAAGGGAGCTCTGGAAAGTTGAATGCGCCGACTGACAGTGAAACTTAGATCGACATGCAGGCCAACGAAAGGTAATAAACAGTCAGATAAAACGTTCACATTGATGAAATGTCAAGTAGTCATAAACTGGCTGAAAACCAAACACAAATCTAGCCTGTCGCTCGGTTTCTTCATTATGTTATTCACGGTGAATATTCGGTTTTCATCACTTTCTGCGTCGGTTTCTGCTAAATCCCATGAAACACTGTTTTCAGCCGAGAATGTGGGTCCCCGGTTAATTTATATGATTCGTATATATAATGTATGTAAAATGTATGTATAATGATTCGTCATGTAGTCCTTCATAAGGATCACGTACTGATAAGTTTAAAAGAAACGTACATTCTACTCTGATCCAAAACTTGCCCGTCGGTAAGTACCGTACTTGCATACTGCATACTTGTGCGTCCTTGTGACCTGTGTTCAAGTTAGATTATCTGATGTACCAACAGGCTGTCCTTTACAGTGTCGACCAAAGCGCCATTTCATCGTGATCATAAAACACCACAGTGAAGGGCAACGCTGTCGGCACCAACCACTACCTATTACAGCCGAATGGCAAGTTACACTGACTAACAAAGACCACTATGCGTGTGACAGTATCTCGGATAGCCAAACGTGTTTCTTTCACGTTTCTCGGGTAGATTACTCAAGGTCACCGTGATAAAGAAACGGACAGTTGTGTGAGAATCCAGGTTGCCATTTCACACAATGTCAACCAACAGCTGAACCCGATAAAGAACCCGGCACACTCATAGAAACTTTGCCCAGAGTAAAGAAGGCTGGGCTGAGCTGACCTGTTCCTTGCAAGCGGATGGTAAGAAAGCACTATGGTGACAAACATTTCACCTGGTCTTTTTGATAAGCCGTTCTGCATGTAGGTTTATCAGTGGAGGAGAATCACAGCCATAATGGCAGTTTGTTTTACAGCTCAGGGTTTCGACCATCATTGCTAACATTCATCTGAGCAGTCGGAATCACAAAAGACAATAGAATCAGTGTTGACTGGTGGTCAAACTACGGGAGACTGTTCAACTGGTCACGGTGTGACCGACACATGTGCGTGGGTTAGTCAGTCACGTCAGTGGTCGTATCTTTCAGAGTCCTGACTTCACAGCAAATGTGGACTGGCGGTCATTTCAGCTGACGCAAGTAAACTGTGTGGTTTTCGTAAAGGAAACTACTCACAAGGTTGCTGAAAACTCTTCGATGTTAGAGTGTTCACAAAGCATTGTTCCGCGTGCCTTCTTGGGCCTGTGTTAACTGACTGAGCCTTGTAAAGGAAGTCATTGTGGATTTTCTCTAAGGCAAGCAGAGCAATGGTTATCTTTTTCCAGCTCCTGGAGTTGCGAGGGGTTTGGGGGCGGAAAGTGTGCATGAATTTTGCGTTCCGCAACTCGTGCGCTTAGTTGTCTGGCACTCTCCTAAGTAGGTAGAGAGACCCTACAACAGTGTTTGAATCCTTTGGTTCATAGGAACTTTAGCCTGTACCAAGTGTGTGCTGTCTCTCTGGGGCGCTGTGCGTAGTTTAAATTCAGATATAACTACACGAATTCAATCAACGGTCTGCACGTCTCGGAGGGTCTGAACTGGTGACAGCGTGGTACTGTTCTCTGGATTTCATCTCGTCTGTGACTGGTCGAGCACCTTGTCATTCAAAGATCCCGAAGTGATTCTTGATGTTATTGACGTCAGTGGCTTCCGCGGTCCCGTTGGAACATGTCATTTTTCGCTGTTTTTACCTTTTTTTCATTTTCAAAAGTTGGAATGAAAATTAATTCAGGTATCATCCAGAGTGAGCTGGTTTACAACACGAACTCGGACCTGAACCTGATCCCTTAGCTTTGACAATACAATCCAAAAAGCTAAGGGGACAGTTCGCACTTTCCAATTCATGAGCATGACTTGCACCGTTAGCAAGCCCAGACAGATGTCACACACGTGGCCCAACATATTCCACTCGATTTACACCAAGTAGGGTAAGGATATGCTTAACTTAGTCAGCCTAACTTAGTCTGCAGTTCAAGAGTGGAATTCTTTCTGCACAATCTTTTAGAAATTCAGTTTCGAGGTTCTGTCAGTCACTCTGACCCGACAGACGCGTACGGGGTGACTTCAGTCAACCTTCCTCCTATGAGCATTGGCCACAAAGTAGTTGATTATCAAAGAAGTGACTTCTGGAGGAGTCTGGTTATCAGCCACTTAATTTTCAGAAACCTCTTAAAAAGTTCCTGCTGCACACTAATGTGACTATGTTTTTGATGAATTAGCGCTCGCAGCCTGATATAACCAGAGGTAGGTATGTAAACGCTACACCAGTTTGTTTGTCACATTTGCTGCATAGGATGAATTCATGCAACAATTTTCGATAATACGCCCTATAATACGGAGTGGCCTCCAGTCTCAGCCCCTCCACACCATACACACTGATGCTATCTCATGAAATGTTACTCTTTGTAGCTGCCGCAATTTCGTTTATCGATGATTTGTGGAGGGGGGGAAGGTAACTGTGCATTGGAGGCGGAAACTGACAAATTGGTTCGTAAATACAGCACTGGACTGTTTAAGTGGGTGAATTGGAAAGGGAACTATGCAGTGAAGGCATTAGCTTGGATCCATGAACGCCACTGAGGGCATGACTGGGCCAAGTCTGACAATGTCTCTAACGATTGGTATGGTACGTCTCGGGGTCCCCATCCAGGAAGATGGCAGTGACCAGCGCAGCTGAGTTTGCTGGTAGTGGCTTTCATACTTTGCTGTATCGACGGCTTAAAGATTAGGACTAATAGAAGAATCTGTAGAACCGATCACATTGGACTAATACAATTTTTAGAAGAAGCCAAATACTTCAAGCCCAATCTTATACATCAGCACCATAAATGCTCCATCAGTGAGCCAAAAATCGAAGATATCCTGAAATCATCAAACCTCAATTATTGAACCACGCGACGTCACAGGACTAGGTGAAAACCAAAGCTATACACAGGCCTAAACAGAAGACAAATCTATACCAAGTGCAACTAAAAATAGTAGTTAGCTTTGATCTGCATTGGGTAAAAAAACTCTACGATATCTTCAATACCGTCCCACTGAGGAATGCGCGTGAGGAATCACATTTATTTGGAGCTTAGCATAAACCAAAGCTTCATCTTACATTTAGCTGGGCTTTGATGTTCAGAAAGAAATTAGGTTGATGTTGGGTCCCCAGAGGGAGGAAAAACCGACAATGTGCTGTCCAAGATTTTTCAGCAAACTTACCTAAGAAAATTACATCAAAACTTTGACCATACAGTCAATGCGAAAGAATGCATGCTTTGCTTGCAGCTGATCGATGGAATGGCTTACACCCACATGATGTATTTTTCGAATGGACCGAGGATTCGCTTCAAGGTTTCATCCAACGCCTGGTCATCCATCACCTTATCGGTAGGGGAAGGAATTTTTTCACGATTGATTTAGTCTACACCCGAAACTCACAAAAAAGACCTGTGTTGAACTTTCCGTTGGCAAGGGGAGAGCCGGATCGTTTTGGAACACGTTTGGTTTCATCATAAATTATCTTGGTTCTTTCATAAAGGAAACTACTCACAAGGTTGCTGAAAACTCTTGGACAACCCACGACCGGTTTCGCCCTTCTTGGGGCTCATCAGGTGGGCGCAGTCCCCGAGTTTCCAACAACCTTATGTTCTACTTGAGCCCAAATTGTACTGTTTTCGAGAAGTACACCCATTTGCAAATCAATTTGGTTCTTGTTTCTCCCTCATTTCCTCCGATCCCTCGGTGTGAATGTTCAGCCAGTATCACTGAGGGAGATTTTATTTAAAAGGAAGACGATTTTAGATTGCTATGGGCAAATAGACATCGTCTTTCAACCAAGCCTGTTGGCAATCATTCGTTCGTTTTCTTCTATTATATCATCATGTGTGGAATAATGTGTAAGAACTTTCTCAACAAGCTGAGTGCTCAACAGTCAGGTGTCAGCAGTTGTCTACTGTCCACTGCTTACAAACACGTATGATGCACATACCCATAAATGACTGGGTAATAAATAGCTAATTCTACTGACTAATACTACTGAAGATTTGAGGATGGTTGTATAAGAATTTTTTCCCTGGCAAGACTATGGTTTCGTCGACAACGTGTAGGATATTTGTTTGGAGTGCGAAGTGCAGTGGTTACCTGTTTGAAATATTCCAATTTAACGCTAAACAAAATTATCGGAAAATCCACAAGCCACGTTTTATCGGTCAGTCTTACCAACTTCGTGTGTTTCTTGCATGTGAGTATATGTTCTCATGCATACGGGATCCAAGTCTGTTCGGCGATTGGCTTACCACGTTTCATTCTCCGCTCATTTTTTCATTCAATCTTGTTTTTTGTGATCCGACGCTACCATACAAAACCCATGATGAAAGGAAATCTGCTAGTTCTCATTCCATTATGCTACCCGAAGACGTTGTAAATTCTGTGGTGTCGGATATATATCAAAACACGGATGGCTTCGATACGTTCATTGGTTGTAGCTAATCTGTTCGCTGACCTTGACACTTCACTTTCAGAAGCTTCTTGACCATTCGTGAGGTCAATATCAGTGCGCAATTGGTTGGACACTTCCTCCTTGTCTTCTTCCTTGCATTTATATGGTTCATAAAAGAGTGTCTGGCATCTCTTGACGTGATAGGCTGCTTGAGTAACTACGTAGATACAAACAGGAAAGGAGTCTCCGATGATGTCCCCTACAATTGGTGTCGATAGGTCTGCAAGCCAATTACCGAGCTCGATCATCAACCACCTGATCTATAACTATCCTGTGGAGTTGTTTTTTCTTTGATATGAGTCGGCGGATCGCCAGCGTTATCCATCCCAGCTACCTGACCGCTACGGTAGAACTACATCACTCAGCTAGGATCCCCTGATGCTTTGTAAGCAACACGCTACCCAAAGAGGGTATACCGCCAACCTTCGTAACAGGTGATCTGTTACTGTTTCACTCGTCAACTGAGAACATATTATAGGAAGGCTTGTTGCAGACTTCCTCTTCTTAAGTGAAATATCCGGTTTTGCGATTGGTAAGCGGCCCAACACTATTCCATTGGAAAGTGTAGAACAAAGCAAATCAAGGCTCCCCACGGACACTTCACAACTGTTTCATCTTTGTCACGAACAACACAAGTGCATAGTTCATGAATCTGAAGATAGGGTCGGAGCCCAAACTTCGACAGTGAGTTTGAACACTAAGTTCATGTGGCTTGATGTGCACGGATTGCTTTCCGAAATTCGACAGGGGAACCTAGGAAGAAGAACGTACTAGTTTGTCGTGCTATGTGCGCTGACGGTTTTTCATCGATCTCACTTCGCTCAACCTTGAGTCAACCACCGACAGACAATGCAGATCTTGCATGTGCGTCTTAAACTCATCTGGCCAGAACCAATTAGAACCGTGGCTTTATTTCCACCGTGGTTACTTTCGTTAGGATTTTGAAAAGACACCTCTATACCATTAGTGGAGAATGAGAACATATACATTTTACGTTGACGTACTGATCAGTGTGGAAACCCACAGCTGAGAATTTTGAACGGGTCCTGTTTATTTGGAGATGTGAGGGCCAGCTCTTGCATCAGGAAACTGAAAATTGTTTCCACTTATCTGCGAAAATAATACGGAAGAATGATGGTTTTGGATAGCGTGGATTCATCTATTCAGACATCCCATTATAACATACAATTATAATGGAAGAAAATGTTGGTAACTAGGGTAGCGTAGATGGTCGTTGCCTTGTCAGCTGAGCTGGGCAATTTGAGTGCAAACGTTTCATCACCCATCGAGGTGACATCATCAGTGCGTGCGTTATTGGGGAGCGTAGAGGTGCGTAGCGGTGGGTTAGTGGTTGGCACAACCTTGATTGACGATGAAACGTTTGCAATCGAATTGACCAGCTCAGCGAACAATCCGACGAACATACAATTATAAACCTGCTGCAATGGTATGGACAAAATTCACGTGAGGTATGGTGACACCTGAATCCGGCTAGTCGATAGTGCGCGTCAGCTGGAGAAAAAGCACGAACATGAGAGCACAGCTTCCGCATAACGTCCTCAGAAGCGTACACAGTCGCGAAAGTTCTGCGATAGCTAGAGATCCCGCCCTTAAATATGATATTTGTATTTGGTTTGGACTAATTTTATCAGATTCGTTTCGGCAGGAAAGTTGGCATCTGACACCACTTTAAACACCAGAACTGACCTTAAATCTTATAAAAAAGTGGCGAACTAATGACATTAGCACACCACACGAGCTTCTCGGGGAGATAAATATCAAAGAAGCAAGTTTTCCTAAACAATTGTGAGCGGAATTGGAGGCCCATGCGATTCTCTCTATTTATTGAACGGGCGGATGCATAATTTTATGGCCTGAGATAAAAACTGAAGATAATCTTCCTGTTGTAAGACCCTTTATGTGCTTAGCTGTCAGGTCTCCTTAGCCTAGACAGGGGAAGTCGAGATGCCAGAGTGGAATTCGAACCACGGATCCCCCTGTCGGTAAGTTTGCGCCTAAACCTCTGAGCTACCTTCGGCCTGACCTGAAATGATTGGCGTTACTTTACTAAAGACAACTTCACCCCAGTTTGGCTGCGTTATTCAGTGAAATTTTCAATGCGGCTTCATCAATGGAGGTTGGACGGCTCGGCAAAACTGATCTGCCAGCTTACCCACGTGATGACAATCAATCAAACTCAGCAAACTGGTCCAGTGACGTTAAATAATTTGTCCTCGAATTACCACTCTATAGTCCCTTATGCTCAACTGGTACTCATCGACTAAAATGTTCCCTTCAACCACCAAAGTATGGCATATCCGTTGACACACTGTGACTGAATACATCCTCTATAGGGACTTCCCAACTCAACTACGTATCCCATACGCGACACGTGATGCCACGTGTTCACCCTAGGCTGACGGCATACATGAATCGGTCCACTAATCCATCGATCGGTGTTTCAAAATGACTTGTGTACCTTCTCAAAGATGTAGACACGATCAACACGCTTGATTAATAATATGCGCAAAAAACACGTCAACAAAGCAGCTGT
>NW_008752336.1:52650-61413 GCF_000715545.1 Opisthorchis viverrini
GTAGAACTACATCACTCAGCTAGGATCCCCTGATGCTTTGTAAGCAACACGCTACCCAAAGAGGGTATACCGCCAACCTTCGTAACAGGTGATCTGTTACTGTTTCACTCGTCAACTGAGAACATATTATAGGAAGGCTTGTTGCAGACTTCCTCTTCTTAAGTGAAATATCCGGTTTTGCGATTGGTAAGCGGCCCAACACTATTCCATTGGAAAGTGTAGAACAAAGCAAATCAAGGCTCCCCACGGACACTTCACAACTGTTTCATCTTTGTCACGAACAACACAAGTGCATAGTTCATGAATCTGAAGATAGGGTCGGAGCCCAAACTTCGACAGTGAGTTTGAACACTAAGTTCATGTGGCTTGATGTGCACGGATTGCTTTCCGAAATTCGACAGGGGAACCTAGGAAGAAGAACGTACTAGTTTGTCGTGCTATGTGCGCTGACGGTTTTTCATCGATCTCACTTCGCTCAACCTTGAGTCAACCACCGACAGACAATGCAGATCTTGCATGTGCGTCTTAAACTCATCTGGCCAGAACCAATTAGAACCGTGGCTTTATTTCCACCGTGGTTACTTTCGTTAGGATTTTGAAAAGACACCTCTATACCATTAGTGGAGAATGAGAACATATACATTTTACGTTGACGTACTGATCAGTGTGGAAACCCACAGCTGAGAATTTTGAACGGGTCCTGTTTATTTGGAGATGTGAGGGCCAGCTCTTGCATCAGGAAACTGAAAATTGTTTCCACTTATCTGCGAAAATAATACGGAAGAATGATGGTTTTGGATAGCGTGGATTCATCTATTCAGACATCCCATTATAACATACAATTATAATGGAAGAAAATGTTGGTAACTAGGGTAGCGTAGATGGTCGTTGCCTTGTCAGCTGAGCTGGGCAATTTGAGTGCAAACGTTTCATCACCCATCGAGGTGACATCATCAGTGCGTGCGTTATTGGGGAGCGTAGAGGTGCGTAGCGGTGGGTTAGTGGTTGGCACAACCTTGATTGACGATGAAACGTTTGCAATCGAATTGACCAGCTCAGCGAACAATCCGACGAACATACAATTATAAACCTGCTGCAATGGTATGGACAAAATTCACGTGAGGTATGGTGACACCTGAATCCGGCTAGTCGATAGTGCGCGTCAGCTGGAGAAAAAGCACGAACATGAGAGCACAGCTTCCGCATAACGTCCTCAGAAGCGTACACAGTCGCGAAAGTTCTGCGATAGCTAGAGATCCCGCCCTTAAATATGATATTTGTATTTGGTTTGGACTAATTTTATCAGATTCGTTTCGGCAGGAAAGTTGGCGTCTGACACCACTTTAAACACCAGAACTGACCTTAAATCTTATAAAAAGTGGCGGACCTAATGACATTAGCACACCACACCAGCTTCTCGGGGAGATAAATATCCAAGAAGCAAGTTTTCCTGAACAATTGTGAGCGTAATTAGAGACCCATGCGGTTCTCTCTATTTATTGAACGTGCGGATGCATAATTTTATGGCCTGAGATAAGTTTTCCTAAACAATTGTGAGCGTAATTGGAGGCCCATGCGATTCTCTCTATTTATTGAACGGGCGGATGCATAATTTTATGGCCTGAGATAAAAACTGAAGATAATCTTCCTGTTGTAAGACCCTTTATGTGCTTAGCTGTCAGGTCTCCTTAGCCTAGACAGGGGAAGTCGAGATGCCAGAGTGGAATTCGAACCACGGATCCCCCTGTCGGTAAGTTTGCGCCTAAACCTCTGAGCTACCTTCGGCCTGACCTGAAATGATTGGCGTTACTTTACTAAAGACAACTTCACCCCAGTTTGGCTGCGTTATTCAGTGAAATTTTCAATGCGGCTTCATCAATGGAGGTTGGACGGCTCGGCAAAACTGATCTGCCAGCTTACCCACGTGATGACAATCAATCAAACTCAGCAAACTGGTCCAGTGACGTTAAATAATTTGTCCTCGAATTACCACTCTATAGTCCCTTATGCTCAACTGGTACTCATCGACTAAAATGTTCCCTTCAACCACCAAAGTATGGCATATCCGTTGACACACTGTGACTGAATACATCCTCTATAGGGACTTCCCAACTCAACTACGTATCCCATACGCGACACGTGATGCCACGTGTTCACCCTAGGCTGACGGCATACATGAATCGGTCCACTAATCCATCGATCGGTGTTTCAAAATGACTTGTGTACCTTCTCAAAGATGTAGACACGATCAACACGCTTGATTAATAATATGCGCAAAAAACACGTCAACAAAGCAGCTGTTACTTTCATTTCGGGTGCAACATTCATTCTGTTTGGGTTTGGACTATTGATTTTCGGTGCAGTCTCTTGGGGTCTATTACACATTCCCGGATTAACGTAAGTCACTTAGGAATGAACAGCCTGTGCTCATGTTCTGTTAAAGTAACCATCCGTCGGTCGGTCAAACTGAAGATGCTGGGTAAGTAATGCCTCGCCCTATAATGGAGTTTGAATAGTGGGACCCTTCATGTGATAGGTGTGTCCGTCATTGTGACCGGAACAGTTTTGTTAATAGTCGGTATGAGCCTGTGTGTTCTCACTCCGGTGGGTGATCGATTCTTTTAGCTTACCTCATTTCCATTTCAGTTCGTCCTGCACCGTATGCACACCAGGTACCCAAAAGACCGCTATTTCCACTAGCCTTTTTCGCTGTTGATAGCATGAATACTTTTTGTATGTATATGCCTATAAGAGAAATTCGGTAAGCGTGATGCGTATCAGTCAAAGTATTGATTAATTTTCGCGGTTACGTTTTTATTTTCTAATTTTGCCTCGAAAAACTCATATTTCAGGCGTATATTTACACTGATGTTAGGCTCATCCGTATGATTCTTATACATCATACAGTTATTTGGTCATACACTTGAAATTTCGCAGGTAACCTCAAGGAAACTATGCGATTACTCCCAAAATGATGTGAATAAAGAAGCTTCAAACTTGAGCAGCATTTCGTAGGTTAAACTTAACCTTCGAAGGAGATTTTGTTCAACCGCTCCTAAGATGGACAACGGTCACTTGCAAAATCATATAGGGTTGTGATTCAAGTCACGTCTTCTTAGGTTAAAATAACGTCGGTTATTCGAGAAATACGCTCATTTGCAAATAAATTTGGTTTTCACGAGAGACTCAAGTGGAACTCTCGTTTATGATACTCTACAGCTGAATGTGTTGCACACAGGCCGCCTCATGATTCAGTTGGTAAGATATTTGATATATCGCAGTATATTTTCATAAAGGAAACTGCTCACAAGGTTGTTAAAAGCCCACGATCGGTTTCCCCTTCTCGGGGCTCATCAGTTAGGCACAGCCCCGAGTTTCCGTCAACTTGATGTTCTACTTGAACCCAAATTATGAATCATGAGGTGGTCTGTTTGCAGCACATTCGGTTGTAGAATATCATAAACGAGAGATTCAGTTGAGTCTCTCGTGGAAACCAAATTTAGTCCCATATTTTCCTTGAAAATTTAGGTCTTTATTGAAGGTCAAGCACCCTCTTTAAACCTAGTTTGTCAGCCTATTGTCCCTACTATACCATAAGAATATCGCCACTTGAGTTCTATGCTTTTAGTGACTTTAACTCCACGGGTAAAATATTGTGCAATCCTATAATTTCTCTTTGAATGGGCTTCACACTTTCCAGCAATGTACCGGATATCCACTTCGAAGCGTCATAAGAGGCATGTTTTGAAATGGGGGTGTATCTGTGCAGATAAAATCATTTTCAGATGTTTCCGACAGGTAAATCGCGGGAGAATCATTGTCTACTCGACAGCTATTCCTGCTGACTCTTCTGACCGAAATGGTAGCGGTAAGTCCAGTGCGGTTCCATGACTCGCCAGGTTCTTACTGAAGCCGACATACCATTGGAAGTTCTTATTTCGTTGTGAGAGCACTACTCACCTTGACTGGTTTCTGCCTGCGTTGATGTGTTGTGCTGTTGTGCACAAATTCAGAATGTTCCTCCATTGATCCGTCACCGTCCGGTTTACTCTGAGCAGCTAATGTCTAAAACCTACAGAGATCCTTCAGCCGCACTAAATGGTCATGTAAACAAGGTAGAAGCTGGAACACAACAGCTGGAGAGCATTGTGCGACTGATACTTCCAGATGATTAGCCTATGTTTTCACTTAGAATTGGAGTAAAGCTGCCTTGGTGAATGTACGCCTTAACCCCAAATCTGTAGACTTACATTGGACTAGCAAGCACAAGAGCGCTTTGCTAGATCATTCGGCAGCTTGTTTTGGTATATAGTGATGTAATAAGATTCGTTTTACATAAGATTTAGTCTTAAATATGCCTCCAATATCGGAGCCATCTGCTCAAACCATTGAAAGACAGCTAATGAAGCACTGCACTGAAATTTAATGCATTTGTAAAAAGCATTTTTTCCGGTGAGAGTACCTCACAGTGATTTTTTCGAGTTTTTCTGAGCAATTTACAAGTCACTAGACTGGTCTCTCCTTATTCCTAGTCCACATGGCAATGGGTCTTACTTTCATTTAATCAGCTCTGAACGACATCCATCATTCACCTCCCCTTGAATAATACCACGTGAAAAGTACTTGTGTCTTATAACTGAGTTGTTCGTGGCCCGGGATTTTGAGAGACCTAACAAAGCCTCATTCGTTTCATTGTGGACGACCGGCATTTCATTCTCTATGTAAAACAACCGGGAGGCAAATGAATAGCCCAAGAGTGCAGTACGTCTTTCAGGTATAAAAGCCAGGCCAAATATGTTGAACAAAACCAAAACGGAGCCAAGTATATCATTTCCCTAGAAATTTCAGCAGTTCTGACTTTAAATCATGGTTCAGCGACCTTCGCTTGTGGTTTTCTAGTTTTCGTCGGTTTAAGGTTAAGAAAAGGTTATCAAACGGGCCTTATTCTCCCGGTATACTGGACAAGCTGGAGTTACCAACGATTTTCGCTCAGTGTTGGGTCGCATACGTCGGGCTGATGACCAGATTGCTGACACGTGTTTACCGTCACTTCGCTTGATGTGTTGTGATTCATAGGGATCAAAGGACCGCTTCATTGGGATTCAGAATGTCCGTGTTCTCACCCTCAGTACTCTTGGGTAGGCAAAACTGCCAGTATTTCTCTCGAAGTAACAAATTATTTATAATGTTCCTGGAAACACTTTCACGGCGCGCTACCGCCCTCTCCCTACTTAAGGTTAATCGGATAGCCGTAGTCCCTAGATTTCATCAAACTTACACTCGACTTAAACGCCAAATTGTAGGCGACTGAAGAATACCGTGAGAAATTTAGTTGAGTCTCTCGTTAACATCGTCTGCGTATAACGTGATGTTTAAGTGGAACGCGAGGCTGATGAAAACCAAGCTTACCTGATAAACCAAAAGAAGGATGACGCTGGTAGTGGACTGTG
The DNA here is from genome assembly GCF_000715545.1 of Opisthorchis viverrini. Lineage (NCBI taxonomy): Eukaryota > Metazoa > Platyhelminthes > Trematoda > Opisthorchiida > Opisthorchiidae > Opisthorchis > Opisthorchis viverrini. The sequence goes on from NW_008752336.1 coordinate 58,101, forward strand.
GTCTCTAAAGGGTGGCTGTCACTCCCTTATTCTTTTGATCGTCAGTAAACAAAGCTGGGACCAATGCGCTCTGGTGCACGTTATGTGGTCTGAAAAACTGATCGACTTACAGACTCAGGAAACCATGCCCTGATATCCCGAATATCATGCCAACTGAGTCATGAAGCGGCCTTTTTTCAGGCTTTTTTCAGAGACCATTTCGTCGAAGTTGTCCTAAGTGAGAGGACGAGATACGTCCCTCGAAATTTGTGAAAAAGTATATTTTGTCAGTCTGGTCTCGTTGTGGCGATGTTTTCATGTTTTCATGAATTGCACTAAGATCCACCGGACACTAGTACGAATGGTGAATAGCACTCGGCTAGACATGAGAGGACAACCGTATTAGAATATTTCAGAATCACCGCCTCTATGAGCGGCTTCTAGTGGCATGACAAAACCACAGCAGCTATTCAAGTCAAAAATAGCCAACTGTTTATCCCAACCGTCTGGATAGCGCTTGGAACCTGTTAAGAATTCATTGCTGTAAGAAAGTTTGGAAGGCAACCGTTGACTTTAATCCTGAGCTCTTAATGCAATTGTTTTGTCAAGCGAAGCGAGCAGATTGAAAAGCTCGTCAAGCAGTAAAATATCTTATCGATTCCCAGGAAAATAATCACCTTCTAACCTCAATCAGCCCTAAACATCTATTCCTAATGGAACTACTGCCCATTCGATTGAGCGGGAATACCGGACCGTTGTGATAAAGAGAAAGTGAGTTTTCTTAAATCTAGGCTATAGTATGACACTTTTCTCCAGTTTGAATGTTATTGTCCTGAACGTCCTCGATCTTTTAAGCCAATACAAGTGTACTGGTAGTATAGTCCTCGCCTGTAAGCTATGAAGTATATAAGTCTACATGAATCCGTCGATGGGGTTTAATTTTCTCATGGCTTGTTCGAAGCAACATTCCGTGCCTTCCGTTTTTCCGGATATTCAGGACATACAGTTTCGCCTTATTCCGGGAAAACAATTTTACGACCACCTCTGAAACCTCTCCGTTCTTGCTAGCAGAATTTTAGAACTTTCAGGTTCCCCATTAGTCTTGTGTGGTCTCTTCACATCTATTCTATGTCTGTTCAAGTCCAGTTTTGTGAACATAGACCTTGGCACTCTGTATCACCATCGCATCTTGTGTTCTATTTGGCTCCTCTGGCAGCGCGAGTGGACCTACTGTATCAGTGATGTATTCCGAGTATGGCTCATGAAAGATCACCATTTGTTGTTCCACTGACGGATATTCTTAACAATTTGCGGTCAGCATTTGCAGTGACCCTAGTTGCAGCTTTTATTCTCTGGATTGTGGACAAGCAAATCACGATATATATACATATATATATATATACCACAAAAGTCCAACAAAACTACCTGTTTGCCAACTATGCGGTTAGAGGAATTGGTGTACACTTCAAAGTACCAGATCCACAAAAAAAGTGCGGCATCTGATGGACTTCCGCGCGACTGAGTCAGGACGCGCAGAAGTTTATCCGACCTTGAATGACGTCAGTACAAAAATGGCTGCGAGAGTTTTATCGGACAACACCCGATTTTTTTACCATGTCATTGAACTCTGCTTGTCCGATAATTGCTTTGCGTTGTAATTCTTCTGATGCACTGCTCACGATCACTGTTCATCGATTTATCCTATCAATAATAAATGTAGTCAGAAAATCCACGCTACCATCGATTAGTGGATAAGATGCCCAAAATGTTTGGGATGGGATCAAGGAATCCCAAATACAATAAGATTATTTGGTAAAATCTGGTTGGTTTCGGCGGACTGTCTCACGGTGTGCAGTATCCACAGAAGAAGGGTTTAAATAGTCTGCCACTATGGCTAATTCGACCACGATTATACATATCGACCTCCAGAACTGCAGGTTTAGGCCAAGATGTAAGACAAAAATCTAGAGGTAGGGAATTGTTCGCCTCTAAAATGGTTGTCACTGGTAGCGTCTGGGCAGCCGCACTTTCACTTCCACGGCAAGAATATAATGACTGAATAAGAGGGTGGTATGATGAAAATGAGCGGTGTTCACAATGAGTGTTAATTCATTAGTTGGCGCCAACTAAAAGGACCAGTTGACAAAAAAGGCACCCTTTTTGGATAAAACACATCTTAGGGGAGGAAACATACTGCACTTCATATTTTCAAATTAACTTGGTGTTGGTGGGAGACTTGGCAACATTCACCTGAATCTCACTCATTTTCAATATTCCTTTGAGTGGACCAACCAGTCGCATTTGGAAAGATATCCAACGTATTGACGTATGCTTAAACGCCAACCATGAAATGAATGAATATTTGCGCGGCCTACTACCGGTTTCACTCTTCTTGAAACCCATCTGTCGGGCTCAGTCCCCTAATTTCTATCAAGTTTGTCTCTTAGGTGAACATCAATTTGCGATATGTTGCAAAAAACAAGACAAACCTGTTTGCAAATCAAGCTGGTGCTGAAGAAGGATCAGCCGAATTTCACCTGAATCTTTCAGCTACAGTACTCTTCAACTGCGTGTCTCCCGTCAACATGAACACTCTTGGTAAAATAGTGTGCATCACAATAGGTGTACCGGAAACACTTTGAGTTCCTAAAGAAGGTTCATTCGAACATGTCCAGGTGCATGTGGACTTTCGTTGTAGATAGATTCGTATCACCGAGAAAATATGCTGTCGACAGTGTGTCTCAAAACTTTTCCAATTTACTTAAAATGGACGTATGCTCATTGTACCGGTCCTTATCGAACCGGTATTTCGTCTGTAAATTTTGAGCTCATCAGCTTGTTCCAGCTACACGGTAGATTCTTGCCATTTACGCACCAAGTTATCAGCTCCCACCTCCAATGCGCAGCTACCTAATCCACCTCCTGAGATCACCGCTGAACGAAACTGTGGCAGCTACAACCGCTGTACGATAAGTACGCGGTTCTCTACTCTGACAGTGATGATGATGATGATGACTTCCATAGAATGCGTGAGATGGGATTTTAGTTTCCAAACCACACAGCGTGGAAACGCAAGGAACAGTTTGGTTTAAAACAGATGATATTCACTCATGAGTTACTACCATCATCAGAGATTGCAAAACCACTGTTGACACTGGTATTTCACCGCTATCCAATCACGAAATTTAGTTAACTCTGCTTAAAGCCCTGATGCACACCAGCTGCATGCATTCTGAAGTATCCCTGAATCTCAAGGGATATCAGGCTACAGTACGAGCTGTTTTGTTGTATGGCTGTGAGAATTGGCCTATTCGAGCAGCGGACCTGAGACGTC